>NC_137461.1:253450984-253704498 GCF_964235325.1 Thermobia domestica
CCTGTAACTGTCTTCTGTATTTCTAAGATAACTCGCTCGACAATTCCTCGCATACTAAAAAATACCGTCACCATTCTCGTCTTCACTGATGTGGACTTTCGAACAGCCACGGGGGTCTCCTCATCTTCGAACATCCACACTTAGTTTTGAACCTTGGTCGGGACGTTATAGTAATAGAGACAAGTTTCGTTACCTGTCACAATACTGTTCACAGAGGAAGATTTTCCATTTTTAAATTTTTTTCAACCTTTCACGGCACTATGAAACACGGTGTGCCATCTGTTCGTCGGTCAAGTCATGTGGTACCCAAAGGGTACAAAGCTTTCTAACTCAAAGGTGATCGTGGAGAATAACACGAACTGCTGGTGCATTAATGCCCAAGCATACCTCTATTTGATGACATGTATCCCATCTGTCTGAAGCATTTTCCTTACTGCAGCAATGTTTTTTTCAGTCACAGATGAAGATGGCCGATCTGACCTTGGTATGTCCTCAAGGCTGAAATTTCCTTTTTGAAACTCTCGGTACTGCCTAAATATCGTTGTACGATGAGGACAATCCTCTCTAAGCACATGAGTCATTTCCTCTAAACACTGATCAACACTTAAACCACGTGCAAAATTGTAGCATAAAATTGCCCGCTAAGTTTTTGACCATGACAACATCTCACCTCTGTTCAGTAACACAGCTGAAAATCAACTGACACTGAGACAATTCTAGAGCTTCTACAGTGCAGGTTTGAACATGTCTAAACATGCTCTAAGTTGCAAACTCCAGTGATGATCCGTTCTGTTCTATTGCAAAACTTCTCTAGTACCCCATTTTTAAACTAAATGGGTTATTCCGTTATGTTCAGTCATAACAAACATTGATGAAACTGTCAATTTGCTTAACAATAATTTTAAAAAATATATTTATAATAGAATACGGTGTCCCATAAAGATGTTAGTGTTTTAAGTTAATAACATAACTAACCAACTAACTCTATGGCCTATGGAACCCGGAGGTTCAAAGCCGCGTTCACAAAAGCTCTCCACTGACTTCTTTCATTAGCCAATTGGATCCAGTTTCTACTTTGTATTCCTATCTCTACGAGATCCATCTTAATATTGTCCTTCCATCTGCGCCTAGGTTTTCCTAATGGTCGTTTTCAGATTAGTCTTCCAGTCAAGAGTTTGAAAGCGTTTCTACTTTCTTCCATTCTAGCTACATGACCTGCCCACCTAAGCTTCCTAGACTTGACAACTCTAACAATGTTGGGTAAACCATATAAATTATGTACTTCCTCGTTATGAAGTTTCCGCCATTCCCCATTCCCGTTCCTTTTGGGTCCGAATGTTCGTCTCAGGATCTTGTTCTCAAATACTTTTAGTCTATGTTCTTCCCTCAGAGTAAGCGACCATGTTCCGCAACCATACAGAACAACAGGCATGATTATCGTTTTATATATTTTAAGCTTCAAATTCTTCGACAGAATTCGCGACGACATAAGTTAACAACATAAGAAGGTATTAAAGATAACCTGATCAAATTGTTATTTTTTGGTGCTGTCATGATTAGTGTGTGAAGCCATCATTTATTTTTGTTTTCGTACTGATTCATTTGTTTTATTTTTCTTTTATTTTCACAGTTCAATTGCCAGTAGTGACAAGTAATTGACAATATGGCTCGAAACCTTTCCTTTGAGCAATGAAAGAGGATTTTAAAGCGTTTCTGGAAATGTGAGAACATTAAACAAGTGCAGAGACGATGGTGGGAAGAATTAGATAATTGACACTACACTACCATGTCTAGCAATTACGAAATTACGCGACAAGTTTGAGACGGAAGAAACTATGTGTGATCTGAAGAAAGGACAATGTGGCAGGAAGAAATCAGTAGGGAACAAAAGAGGGCTGGAATCAGTGTTGTAAACTTTCATAAAAGGGGCAAGCTTAGCGTGAATCATGTGTAAGCAAATCAAGTGATCACCGTATTTTAAAGCAATGAAAATGGAAACCCTACATTTCCAAGTTGCTTCACGCAATCAATGGGGACGATCCGAATAGGTGCCCCCAATTTTGTGAATGAATTTACGATAATGAACAGTTGACTAATTCCATTTTTTGGCTTGATAAGACGACTTTTTAATTGAATGATACCATCAATTGTCACAACTGTGTGTACTGGGCAAGAGTTAATCCCCATATTATGGAAGAATGAGTTGTTACTCTTCCTGAGTTATCAATGAATTGTGGTGTGTCTGTCAGAGGACTTGTCCGGAAGGAACAGTGACAGATGTAAAGTACCATAACAAGTTGTAGGGGGAAAAATGTGCTGCTTGTTCATCAACTATGTAAATCAGGGTTTTCTGAAAGTGTGTTTTACGGAACCCAGGAGTTCCGCAAAGAGTTCCGAGGGGTTCCATATAAACCGATCTCGAGGAAGCAAAAAAAAAAAAATCGCAAGGCTATCTCATCTAAAAGTTGATTTGAATTTTGGGTCCTTTAAAAAAAATCGAAAATGACAAAAGCTCCTTTTCTACACTCCTTTCGAACCGGCACGAAAAAGGTTTCATAGTTCGAAAAACTAAAAATCGTGTCGGAAACTTTCCCCTTTTTCGAGTGGGAATTTTCAACTCTTTGGACCTTTTTCGATGTACAAATCAATATCAAGGAAGCGAATATAAAAACGGAAGTCTCTATCTCATCTAGAAGTGGGTTAGAATTTAGATGGGTCACTCACTATTATCGTCAAAAGATTGGCATTACTGTTATATATTGTCGAATAATTTAATACTATTGTCGGGCGTTCCGCCATTGTATTTTGGACGTGAAAGGGTTCCATGACTGAACAAGTTTGAGGAATGCCGACATTATGAAGATTACCTTTTCAGCAATACGGTACACCGCCCCATTACCATCGAAACGTGCAGCGATTCCTGGATGAAACATTTGTTGAGAGATACTTAGGCTTACGAGGAAATGTTGAGCAACCACTCAATCTTGCTATTTAATGCCATAAGATTCTTTCTGTGAGGAACTCTGAAAAATGTTAACTACGCTACAAAACCACGTACACTAGATGTCATGAGAGAGGCGATTGTGATTGCCTGTGAATCCATTTCAATTGAAACAATATCGCATTTTTGTCGGTCTATTTTGCAGTGTTGCCGATTATGTATTTCTGTCAATTGAGAATATTTCGAGCATACTCCACATTAGAGCATCATCAACAATGTTTTGAACATCTTTGTTAGTGTAAAAAAATATCATATTTTGTTTATTTTGGATCTAGTTAAAGTTCAAATAGTGTAAACCCCTTTTGGGATACCCTGAATTTAACGAAGTGTTTAACAATTATTATCTCTTAAAACAATAACAATCCTATAGGCTGTTGACCTTTGTATAAGTTAATTAGTGATTTCTAACATGTTACATAATTAGATCTGTTAGAAGTTACTGTACTTTTCCAATATAGTTCTATCAATTTTTCTTGTACGGAAGTTTGAAGCGATAACTTGGTTGACATATTTGTAGGTCTTATTACACGATTTAATTTTTTTAAGGAGTATAATTTACCAAAATTCCTTTATATAATACTTAGTCTACTTGTGTGTCCGTTCATCCATCCATCATTCCATCCATCCATCCTTGATGGATCACTATCAATTTTAGCCAGGATATAGAGACCCAAATATTAAGAATCGAGTTCGTTGCTGGAAGTGATATAAACAAAAAGGAAGAGATTAAAATCAACTATTTTCCGATTTTTACAGTAATCGATCGACAAAGAGCAAAAACGGTAATAGATAGTGAAAAGTGGCTCCTTGTAATCGATTGCGAGCCCCAAGAGTACATTCGATTTTCGTCCTTAACCCTTTGCTTTCCAGGTGTCATTTTCGTATGTGAGTACTGTAATACCGATTTCATTTACTGTTAAAAGACTGTCTACACCGTTATATAGGGCATAGTTATTGTACGCGCGTGAGAAGAGCATTCACATTATTGATAAAAACAATTATTTGCATTGTGGAGCATTTGGACTGAAAAAGGGAAATTCTGAAGGGATTTTATGCTGCTTCAGGTTGGCAACACTGACCGGAAATCAAAGATAAAGGTTTTTTTTCCAAGGTCGAAATAGATCTCAAAGTTGGTCATTGTTTATCTTCGAAACAAACACTTACATGTTGTAATTGAATGCTCCCTTAGCCCTGCCATCTACTGAGATAATGCATTTTTTGTCTTTTGTCTCAGTAAGGTGCTGCCACCTGAAGATAAATAGTAGAATTAAGTCTTACCTTGCATCCACTAACAAATTTCAGCATCTCCAGGATTAATATAACCCTTAATAAGGGATATATTTTTATAACATCCTCGTGGATGTTGCTGATACGCAAAGGGTTAATTCTCTACTAAAACCACAAGTAATACCAATCCACTACAACTTCCGGTTTCAATATTGATCTACATAGAGCAAAAAAGATAAGAGATAGCAAAAAGCAGCTTTTGGAATCAATTTAGAATTCTAAGAATATATATCATATTCTCTCTTAACTCTTTATTCAAACCGGAAACAATAGAAAACTCTATTATATTGTATTCTACTGCATATCAGTAGTAAAGCGTTCGCCTCTGGTGCATGGGGTCCTTGGTTCGACCCCATCTTACCGCCAAGTAAACTTTGCGGTGAACAAACACCGTGTACGTGGGTTTTCTCGGGATTCTCCCGTTTACTCCCACTTCCTTCATTCCACCATTTCATTAATTTCTCATCACCGTCACCTTTAGCCTAGCCAGCATAATCGTGGACGTAAAACTTAAAGATTTCATTTATATATTTCTTAATCAATAAATTTGCAGGTTGTTCCCTTTGTCCTCGTTTCAGCAATCAATTTAATTTGACTCTAATCTAAACACCTTGCGTTTTTTTCATAGTCCATGTGGTAATTCACTGAACTGAGGAGAATGACCGAGATCGCTGAACAAAACAGCGGATTGGTGACGATAAAGGTCAGTGAGAGACAAGAAGACGACGACGAAGATGTAGACGTGCGGATCATGATTCTTGATTTTAAAGTCTAAATTTTATCCACGCATAATAAGGGTAACAGTTATATTTTCATTGTTTGTTATCCAGAAAGAATGACACGACTATTAAGAGAGCGTCTATAACTTGGTTAAGTTCATTAGTTTCTTAATTGAGTTATCTTCATCTCAAAAAATGGAACCCCAAACTATAGGAAGAAGTCTCTAATGTCCGATAAAATACACATCATGTTCTATAAAATCATGAGAGTGTTTGACAAATATTCAGGGAAATCTTATCCTAATCCTAACTATTGTATATTGAAATGTTTTGTAGATAGAGTCAATAATGGACCAAGAATCTAGCTCTTCACCTATTTATTATAAAATACAAAATAGTCTTTGTGTTTACAAAGTCCTTATAACAGAATCTCTTTTATGACCAAGGTTGAAGGATATATCGTTTTATACAGGAACCCCTTCACTCATAGCAGCCACCGGAGTATCTTTTAGTGACTCCAGGTTATGGTCCTAGGAAACCTCAGCTCATAGCAGTCTTGTGAGAAATGGGTGTGTTGAGGAATCCCCTTCGCTTCAGAGAAGCCTTCAGGGATGTTAGAATCAGTAGAGCCCCTTAGTCCAAAGCGACCTCCAGAGCTGTAGTAGGTTGGTGATCAGTGGCCAACTGATGCCTCCTTCCTCTGTGCTTCCTCTTATATAAGTCCTCTTCGGGTGGCTCGTCTTCTTTCGGTTCCTTTCGTGTCTTCCTGTTCTGCGTATCGTCTGCTTGTTTGTAAACGTTAGCACGTGTCATTCATAAACATGTGCTCATGTTGTGATGTGGGGATCCTTACAATATATAAAACTACATGAACTGACTGACATAAAATAAAGGGGTACTTCCGGTTAACGTGAAAAGTTGAAATTTTAGATGATTGTTGCTTTTTGGGACTAACCAACAGAAAATATTGCCAAAAGGGAATATTTTTAATTTTTAGGGAGTATAAAGGGGAGATGAAGAAATTCTCCGTGTTATATAAATGGACCTATTTAGAGCTATAATATCATATTTTAGGTACTTGGAATTGGAATTAAAACTTGAAATATTATATGCTTGTACGTTTTCTTTATCCAAGTAAATCACTAAAAACAAAAATACCAACTTTAGAATGGTCTTATGGAAAAGTGAAAATCTTCCCCATGTTACTTGTAGATATGGGACACCTTCTACACCCTAAACTGTTAGGCACTTCCGGCAGGATTAGAATGATGAAATTTGGCGTGATTGGAAGCATTTCATATGTGAATGGACTAAAACAATCACTGGTAATGGTCAGTCTTTGGAAAGGACGAAATTCATTGGGTTAAGCTCTGACCCCTTAAGCCTTTATTCTACAAATGCTTTAAGTTGGAAAATATTATTATTCTTGTTTGCCTTCATTTTTAATATTCCGCGAAAACAGCAACTTGTGTCTGTCTTTTCACTCCTCTGGCGTTCATATCTTCATTCTCACCATGGTGATTTATCCAATTGGGTAGAAAATCAGGATTACTTACTACACTCATCGCTAGCGAACTCATCACTATCAAACACATATTTCAGATTTTGACCGTTTCTGATTTTGAAAGCGCTCCTGCGTACACTGTAAGTCATTATTCGGCACCTTGTATATCACATCGTCATTAAGAAATCATATATAATAACTTTTCGTAACTTTCTTTAAAACTTTTCGTGACTTTTATCGAAACCTTTTAGTTGCGAGCGGAGCGAGCAGAAAATTTTCAACAAATGTATTTCTTTGCAAATCGACAACAGTAGTAGGCCCCCGCGTTCGCCCGAATGACTCATTCTCACTCTCTTTTATGACCGGGGTGAAAGGTCAATGACCTGGCCCGGGGTCAATGACCTAGGGGTACATAGGACCACCCCCTCTATATTTTGGCAGGGGTACCTTGGCCCACCCCCTAAATTTTGGCAGGGGTACCTAGGACCACCCCCCCTTAAATTTTGGAAATTGCCAAATCTAAAAATTTGGTATGGTAGCCTAGGACCACAGTATGTACCTCTATCAGTATTGGGTGTCTATGTCGTTCCCTTTTATGGGTAAAAAATTGCCAAAAATTCAAATTTCGGGGGTTTTTGACCTAATTTATCCCCTTTGATGAGGTATCATTACCCTATATAGTTATATGGGGATATACAGGGGTCCATTCCCTTTCATAACATATGGGTATATTAATGCACCCCTTGAAAAATTTGGGAGGGGTACCTTGGCCCACCCCTTAAATTTTGGAAATTGACCAATTTAAACATTGGGTATTATAGTATAGGACCCTAATATGTATTATGATAAATTTGGGTGGTCCACCTCGTTCCCTTCTAGGGGTATCAAATTGCCAAAATATAAACGTAAGCAATACGTAGTACCACGTGTTTGGTTTCGACCTAAGTTATCCCCTTGGATGAGGTCCTATTACCTTATATGGTTATATGGGCGTATACAGGGGGTCCATTCCCTTTCATAAGATATGGGTATATTGGTGCACCCCTTTAAAATTTGGGAGGGGTACCTTGGCCCACCACCTAAATTTTGGAAATTGCCCAATTTAAACACTGGGTATTATACTACAAGACCCTAATATGTATCATGATAAATTTGGGTGGTCCACCTCGTCCCCTTTTAGGGGTACAAAATTGCCAAAAATATAAACGTAAGCAATACGTTATACCACGTGTTTGGTTTTCGGCCTAATTTATCTCCTTGGATGAGGTCCTATTACCTTATATAGTTATATGAGCGTATACAGGGGTCCATTCCCTTTCATAAGACATAGATATATTAATGCACCCCCGGGAGGGGCACCTTGGGCCACCCCCTTAAATTTTGAAAATTGCCAAACTTAAAAATTGGGTGTGGTACCCTAAGACCATAGTATGTACCTCTATCAGTATTGGGGGTCTATGTCGTTCCCTTTCATGTGTAAAAAATTGCCAAAAATTCAAATTTCGGGGGTTTTTGATGAGGTGTTATTACCCTATATGTTTATATGGGCGTATACAGGGGTCCATTAGCTTTTATAACATATGGGTATATTAATGCACCCCTTGAAAAATTTGGGAGGGGTACCTTGGCCCACCCCTTAAATTTTGGAAATTGCCCAATTTCAACATTTGGTATTATAGTACTGGACCCTAACATGTATTATGATAAATTTGGGTGGTCCACCTCGTTTTCTTTTAGGAGTACACAATTTCCAAAATATAAACGTAAGCAATACGTTATACCACGTGTTTGGTTTTTGACCTAATTTATCTCCTTGGATGAGGTCCTATTACCTTATATGGTTATATGGTTATGTATAGGGGTTTATTTCCTTTCATAAGACATAGGTACATTTGTGCACTCTGTGAGGGGTACCTTGGCTCACCCCCTTAAATTTTGGAAATTGCCAAATTTAAGCATTCGCTATCATAGTACATGACCTCAATATGTATCATGATAAATTTGGGTGGTCCACCTCGTTCCCTTTCATGGGTAAAAAAATTGCCAAAATATAAACATAATCAATATGTTGTATCAAGTGTTTGGTTTTTGACCCAATTTATTCCGTTTGATGTGATCTTATTACCGTATATGGTTATATGGTCATGTATATAGGTTCATTTCCTATCATAAGACATGGGTACATTGATGCACTCCTTTAAAAATTTGGGAGGGGTACATTGGCCCACCCCTTAAATTTTAGAAATTGCTCATTTTATATATTTGGTATTATAGTACTGGACCCTAATATGTATCATGATAAATTTGGGCGGTCCACCTCGTTTCCTTCTAGGGTACAAAATTGCCAAAATATAAACGTAAGCAATACGTTATACCACGTGTTTGGTTTTGGTCGATTTTATCCCCTTTGATGAGGTCCTATTACCTTATATGGTTATATGGTTATGTATAGGGGTTTATTCCCTATCATAAGACATAGGTACATTTGTGCACTCCTTTTAAAATTTGTGAGGGGTACCTTGGCCCACCCATTAAATTTTTGAAATTGCTCATTTTATATATTTGGTATTATAGTACTGGACCCTAACATGTATTATGATAAATTTGAGTGTTTCACCTCGTTCCCTTTTAGGGGTACGAAATTGCCAAATTTTAGTACAACCACGTGTTTGTTCTTTTGGCCCATTTTATCCCCTTTGATGAGGTCCTATTACCTTATACAGTTATATGGTTATGTATAGGGGTCTATTTCCTATCATAAGACATAGGTACATTTGTGCACCCCTTTAAAAAATTTGGAAGGGGTACCTTGGCTCATTCACTCAGTTTTAGAAATTGTTTAATATAAGCATTTGGTACCTTCGTACAGGTCTTCAATATGTACCACTATAAATTTGGATGGTCCACATCGTTCCCTTTCATGGGTAAAAAACTACCAAAAATCAATTTTTCGGAGGTTATTGACCCCTTTGATAAGTATTTAGCACGTTATATGGTTTATTACCTTTATATGTTTATGTGCCCTTTTAAATTTGGGAATTATCAAATAACAAAATTCGGTAAACCTTTTCTAGGACCCATTGGTGTTCCTCTTATGGCCAAATATTCAAAATTTAAAGGTTATTGACCGGCTTTATTATTGAATAACTACAGGATTTATTATTTTTTCATAAGACATAGGTGTATTTGTGTACCAATCTTAAATTTTGGGAGAGGTACATTTCTTATTGTCATATCAATAATTGGTAATTGGATAGTATTTCATTCATTGGGTAAATCATTATGATCACGTGATCAGTTATTGACCTATGATGGGATTAGGAGTCCAGGACATTGGTACATTTAAACTTTGTAGGATAATTTGAGAATGCGTCATTGGTTTCGATTATTACAACCTATGGACCAAATATAAACGTATGCAATACGATGTACCACGTGATTGACCTTGATGAGGTAGTGTACAGGGATACATAGCTAACCTTATTGAATCTTATGACTCATAGTCTTAAGGGAATACATGCTACAACACTGGCAAAGTTATTGTTGATGCAATTTGATTGGTTGATCACTATCTTTCGTGCAATCTGATTGGTTGCTGATTTTCAAATCTTTGCTGAATTCAGTTTTAAGTTTTATTTAACATTTAAAAAATCTTGGTTTCGTTCAACATTTTGCACTCACTGATAAATATGATCAAAACCGTTTAATTGTTAATCGAATAGTTAAAAACCGGATAAAGTTTGACGGTTAACCGTGAAACGTAAATTTTTTGAAACTTTTTGTTTGAAAATTCTTGCTTTCAAATTTTTGTTTGAATTTTTTTTCAGAATTTTATTTGAATTTTTTTTCTGACAACTTTTGTTTCAAAATTTTTTGTTTAAAAATTTTTCGTTTGAAATTTTAAAAAAATGTTTCGTTTCAAAATTTTGTTTAAAATTTTTTGTTTGAAATTTTTTCGTTTCCAAATTTTTTGTTTGAAATTTTTTGTTTGAAAATTTTTTCGTTTCAAAATTTTGTTTGAATTTTTTTCGTTTGAAATTTTTTTTGAATTTTTTTCGTTTCCAAGTTTTTTCGTTTCAAAAATTTTTTTCAAACTTTTGTTTCAAAGATTTTTGTTCGAAATTTTTGTTTGAAATTTTTGTTTCAAATTTTGGTTTGACATTTTTTAAGTTTGTGCACTCATTAGTAAAGAACCGGAACTGTTTAGAGCAAAAATCTTTGACAACATTGTTTTTTCATGATGCAATAGTACACGTCGGAATATGGGGCTGTACTTGAAATGGAAAAACACAAATCATTGAAATGGATCATTTTATTACACTCCACATACATCCATACCAGATAAATTATCTGGATATTGTCGATACAATGTATTTTGAACTTCTTGCACTAGTTTATCTTTAGCATATAATTTTAATTCCAATTGAAGTCTTTTAAAGTCTATTGCAATATCAATTGGTGGAAACTCAATGTCTATTTGATCACAAATAAACTGTTTATCAATACAGGTATGCACCCACGAACGATGTTGACAACCATCACAATATCTAGATACATGTTGTACAATATGCATGACACATTTTTCAAAATAGTACTTTTTTCAGGAATATACTTGTTTTGTTGCACACTTCCACTGCATGTTTCACACACTGAAATACGTTGATAAATTTGTTCCATTCTGTTTGTGTTAGATACACCATGTTGCGAGGGACATGGAATGTACTCTTTTTACGTAACAGCACCATCTTCTCTTCGAGGACTGTACGCAACACCACTTCATGATTTGAGCATAATGATTTGACTATGGTCACATTTAGCTCATCATGAAAATAGTCATTTATTTGATCGATTCGTGCCATTCTTCACAGGTTACAACGACTTATCAAAATGATAGTCGTAAACCTGGTTCGTTTGCTAAAATAAAAATTCGAAGTGGTAGTATTTCTTCCTCATGTAAAAATTAGCTTCGATATGTAAATACCATTAATCTCACCTTTTTAATAAATATGACAACGTCTATAAATGGTGTTAAACTGGTTTATTATTTTGATATAACTTAAAAATCCTTTTCTTTAAACTGTTAAATACACAAAGTCACTGACTAGGTAACCATAAAACATGTCCATATCAACAACTATCCCATAATAATCACTTACATATATATTAAAAACATTCTTCTTTTGTTAATAAGAAATGAACATTCTACTAAGTATAGTGCCTATGTATGAGTACTTTCTGCCCAAGGTACAGGTAAATATTACACAAACCAAAGTATTTTGTTATATAAAAATGTCGCTCGACAAAGGGACTGAATATAAAAGTCATGAGTAGGCTTGGCTTTTATCTTCAAGAACCACTGGTCCGTTTACATTAGTGTTCTTATATTATATATGTCCATCATATTTTGATCGCACCTTGTATATCTATTCATTATATTTTACATATACATTAAACAAATCTTACATTTCATCAATATTTATCTTTAATTACATTAATTATATTTATTTCATTATTATTCACTATATTATCAATATATCTTCTTATTAAAAATATCGTCGCTCATTTAATTAGTCGTCGACGGGTGCGATTTCAAAAATCGTAAAGGACAAACGTGGGTTACAAATAGTTCGAGCGCATTATATAATAAATAAGTTAGATGTTGCATTTAAAGGTATACATCGTAGCACTAAGATGTTATAATAAAGAAGAATCTCATTCAAGGTAGTCGTTGAATAATTGATTTTATAGAATGGATCTTATTCTTAACATAATCTTTGACAATTAAGTTTTCAACACAAATCAATCTAATATAAATAATCTTTGCTCTTAATCAATTATAAATCGAATTATAATTCTTACATATATTAAAAACATTTGAGAATTATCATTGATTAATGAGAATTAAAGAGAATTAAATTGAATAAAAATAAAATAAATGTTCATGAAAATTTAGAGCTGATATGGGTTTAACCAAATTTCATTAACGGTAATCAGGTTACATTAGTACTTGCATACGATTCTAATAAAGTACATTGTACTGCACAATCATGATTAGGTTCTACATTATGTTGTACATGTCTTTCATCGTGATTTTGATTTTGATATGAAGTGCCATCTCTTGATCTCCAATTACGTCTATTCATGTAATTTGTCGTATTTCTGGAATTTCGCCAAATGTTTCGTCTATTTTGCAACCTATTTCGATTAGGGGATCTGACATAATTATTGTTGTGTTTGGTTAGATTAGGTTGATTCCCTACATGGCTTTGCCTATATGGTTCGTTTTGATTGCTAGAATTTACTTGGCTTGGGTTGTATTCCGTACCGTTCACACTTCGGATATTTAGATTCCGAACAGGTACCAAATGATCTGAATTATTCTTATTTTTACCCATTCCTGATTGTGGGTTCATGGCATGGTATTGAGTTTCGTAACATTGGACAAGCATCAATAAATGGCTGAAACTCATACACTGTGTGGAAAATAAGATCTGTTGCAATTTAAATGGAAGTAAATTTCGAATCGATGCTATTATTCTCGATTCCGATTGCAAAGGATTAACGACCTTTAAGTCGTTGTAGACATTTACAACAAACTCTACAAGAGATTTGTGCAATCGAGGATTGAAGTGTTGATTTCTAAGGGTGGCATCTCTATTTGCCAGCAAAAAATCATTTTCATAATTTGCGATCAATGCCGCTTTGAATTCCTCATAGGTATTAATGTGATCACGTATTGCTTTAAACCATAAGGAACAAGGTGGGAGTAATACATGAGGTATTAATTTCATATACTGTGATCGATCGATACACATTATATTGCATTCGTCTTGGAATTTCTCTAAGAAAGAAGTAGCATTCTCATTACACTTACCACTGAATTTGCTCATAGCTCGAATTTCACTCATCTTAACACTTAATTTTACCTTCCCTTTCTCATTCCTTGTTCTTGTTGAGTGATAGTTCCTATCCGTGACGTGCTGTGTCGTGACACCATCTAAGTTTCGCTCATCAGTACTCTTCGGACAACTTTCTTCTAGGATAATATCCTCATCAGATCCGGGCGAAGGCGAGATCATCTCTGGTGAGTGGGGCAACTCAAAGCGATCACTACCCAAGTTATTACGGAAAATGTTGTCTTTAGCCTGTAACGTTCTAATCTCTTCCTGAATAGTAGCTAACAACTGTGTATTTACACGTATGTTATTAGAATTGTTGCTAACCTGGATCTTTTGCTGTTTAATGGAAGATTCTATTACTTCTAAATCTTTTTTTACTGCACTAAGTTCTTGGTTTTGGTGATTGTGCCTTTCTTGACAATCATCGTATATCTTTTTTAACTTTTCCTCGAACTGTGAGGATATGTCGTTCACCACGTGGACAATTGTTTGTTTCGTTTCATCTGATTTCTGTTCTATCCGTCTACTTAATTCTTCATATTGCTTATTAGATTCGTCGAACTTCTGGTCCATTCGTCTACTTAATTATTCATTCTGCTTGTTAGCTTGGTCAAACTTCTGTTCCATTTCGTTAAACTTCTGTTCCAATCGTCTGCTTAATTCTTCATTTTGCTTGTTAGCTTCGTCAAACTTCAGTTCTATTTTCTGTTCCATGGTCGTGTTAGATTCGTTGAACTTCTGTTCCATGGTCGTGTTAGATTCGTTGAACTTCTGTTCCATGGTCGTGTTAGATTCGTTGAACTTCTGTTCCATGGTCTGCTTTATCTCGGTAGTCATCTGCATTATTTGTCGCTGTACAGCTAACAAGAGTCGATCCTCTGATGACAAACCTGGTGTTACACTAGTTTCACCTTGGTCACTAGTATTTGATTCCTGCTGCATTGCTTCGTTGTCCATTTTTCTTATGATTACCTTACCACTTCGCAATATGGTTAAGTTCTTATTCATTAACTGTAGTATAAAAGTAAATTCAACCTTACTCTTCTTCTTCGGGAACTGAATTTACAAAGTCCCGGGTGAGGTAAACCAAATTTTTACAACGACTTATCAAAATGATAGTCGTAAACCTGGTTCGTTTGCTAAAATAAAAATTCGAAGTGGTAGTATTTCTTCCTCATGTAAAAATTAGCTTCGATATGTAAATACCATTAATCTCACCTTTTTAATAAATATGACAACGTCTATAAATGGTGTTAAACTGGTTTATTATTTTGATATAACTTAAAAATCCTTTTCTTTAAACTGTTAAATACACAAAGTCACTGACTAGGTAACCATAAAACATGTCCATATCAACAACTATCCCATAATAATCACTTACATATATATTAAAAACATTCTTCTTTTGTTAATAAGAAATGAACATTCTACTAAGTATAGTGCCTATGTATGAGTACTTTCTGCCCAAGGTACAGGTAAATATTACACAAACCAAAGTATTTTGTTATAAGGTCAGTTGTACACCAAATTGTTCTGCTTTGCCCAATCGAATTAGTGGTTCAAATGTTCTAGCACTGATACCAATCATCACAAGTTTTGTTTGAAATATATTTATTGGATAATAGCTTGCGAAGATGAACCCTTTATCGTTAGAAGTACACATCTTTCCTCCTGAAACGCACTTGCTCAAATGATTTCGTGGGATAACAGTGTATTGGTTGATTTATAGAACTACGGCTGACGTCATTGGAAAGGAATGTGCTGACGTTTGAATTCATGATTTCATCACTGTTGCTGACGTGATCCTGACAAACGACATTCATACAACTATGTCTAATGTGCTGACGTTTGAATTCAATTGCTGACGAATCCGGCTGTGTACTAAATTTAAATTGATGATTTCGACCCAAGAATCCTTTGTAACATAAAGATACAGATCCAGTATTTAAGAAACGCAGCAGTTCTTCTTGTTTTGATGCTTCCATGGGTAGATATCTTGCTGGTAAAATTATATTCTTATCATTTTCAAGCTTCACTACGGTTCTTAATCCAAACTTTGTAGGGATCATTTGGCTAGCTAAGATTCTATAAGGTAC
The DNA here is from genome assembly GCF_964235325.1 of Thermobia domestica. Lineage (NCBI taxonomy): Eukaryota > Metazoa > Arthropoda > Insecta > Zygentoma > Lepismatidae > Thermobia > Thermobia domestica. The sequence continues at coordinate 253,466,491 of NC_137461.1, forward strand.
ATTCTGTTGTAAATCAGTAATCTTGGTAAATGATTTCATCACATCACGTGTGTTTAGAAACTGCAGACAACTAGCCATGATGACGTTATCATGAATACTAACTCGAACGATGATGCAAAACTGATGACGTTGCATTATCATGTTCTGACGTGTACTATTGCACCACAATGTTGCCAGAGGTTTTAGTTCTAAACAGTTCCGGTTCTTTACTAATGAGTGCATAAAACTTTTAAAAATGTCAAACCAAACTTTGAAACAAAATTTTTGAAACGAAAAAATTTGGAAACGAAAAATTTCAAACGAAAAAATTTTAAACAAAAAATTTTCAAACAAAATTTTGAAACATAAATTTTAAACAAAATTCTGAAACAAAAAAATAAACAAAAAAATTTGGAAACGAAAAATTTCAAACGAAAAAAATTTAAACAAAAAATTTTCAAACAAAAAATTTTCAAACAAAAAAAATTTCAAACAAAAAATTTTGAAACATAAATTTCAAACAAAATTCTGAAACAAAAAATTCAAACACAAATTTGAAACAAGTTTTCAAACAAAAAAATTTTCAAACAAAAAAAATTTCACGTCTCACGGTTAACCGTCAAACTTTATCCGGTTTTTAACTATTCGATTAACAAATAAACGGTTTTGATCATATTTATCAGTGAGTGCAAAATGTTGAACGAAACCAAGATTTTTTAAATGTTAAACAAAACTTAAAACTGAATTCAGCAAAGATTTGAAAATCAGCAACCAATCAGATTGCACGAAAGATAGTGATCAACCAATCAAATTGCATCAACAATAACTTTGCCAGTGTTGTAGCATGTATTCCCTTAAGACTATGAGTCATAAGATTCAATAAGGTTAGCTATGTATCCCTGTACACTACCTCATCAAGGTCAATCACGTGGTACATCGTATTGCATACGTTTATATTTGGTCCATAGGTTGTAATAATCGAAACCAATGACGCATTCTCAAATTATCCTACAAAGTTTAAATGTACCAATGTCCTGGACTCCTAATCCCATCATAGGTCAATAACTGATCACGTGATCATAATGATTTACCCAATGAATGAAATACTATCCAATTACCAATTATTGATATGACAATAAGAAATGTACCTCTCCCAAAATTTAAGATTGGTACACAAATACACCTATGTCTTATGAAAAAATAATAAATCCTGTAGTTATTCAATAATAAAGCCGGTCAATAACCTTTAAATTTTGAATATTTGGCCATAAGAGGAACACCAATGGGTCCTAGAAAAGGTTTACCGAATTTTGTTATTTGATAATTCCCAAATTTAAAAGGGCACATAAACATATAAAGGTAATAAACCATATAACGTGCTAAATACTTATCAAAGGGGTCAATAACCTCCGAAAAATTGATTTTTGGTAGTTTTTTACCCATGAAAGGGAACGATGTGGACCATCCAAATTTATAGTGGTACATATTGAAGACCTGTACGAAGGTACCAAATGCTTATATTAAACAATTTCTAAAACTGAGTGAATGAGCCAAGGTACCCCTTCCAAATTTTTAAAGGGGTGCACAAATGTACCTATGTCTTATGATAGGAAATAGACCCCTATACATAACCATATAACTGTATAAGGTAATAGGACCTCATCAAAGGGGATAAAATGGGCCAAAAGAACAAACACGTGGTTGTACTAAAATTTGTCAATTTCGTACCCCTAAAAGGGAACGAGGTGAAACACTCAAATTTATCATAATACATGTTAGGGTCCAGTACTATAATACCAAATATATAAAATGAGCAATTTCAAAAATTTAATGGGTGGGCCAAGGTACCCCTCACAAATTTTAAAAGGAGTGCACAAATGTACCTATGTCTTATGATAGGGAATAAACCCCTATACATAACCATATAACCATATAAGGTAATAGGACCTCATCAAAGGGGATAAAATCGACCAAAACCAAACACGTGGTATAACGTATTGCTTACGTTTATATTTTGGCAATTTTGTGCCCTAGAAGGAAACGAGGTGGACCGCCCAAATTTATCATGATACATATTAGGGTCCAGTACTATAATACCAAATATATAAAATGAGCAATTTCTAAAATTTAAGGGGTGGGCCAATGTACCCCTCCCAAATTTTTAAAGGAGTGCATCAATGTACCCATGTCTTATGATAGGAAATGAACCTATATACATGACCATATAACCATATACGGTAATAAGATCACATCAAACGGAATAAATTGGGTCAAAAACCAAACACGTGATACAACATATTGATTATGATTATATTTTGGCAATTTTTTTACCCATGAAAGGGAACGAGGTGGACCACCCAAATTTATCATGATACATATTGAGGTCATGTACTATGATAGCGAATGCTTAAATTGGGCAATTTCCAAAATTTAAGGGGGTGGGCCAAGGTACCCCTCACAGAGTGCACAAATGTACCTATGTCTTATGAAAGGAAATAAACCCCTATACATAACCATATAACCATATAAGGTAATAGGACCTCATCCAAGGAGATAAATTAGGTCAAAAACCAAACAAGTGGTATAACGTATTGCTTACGTTTATATTTTGGAAATTGTGTACTCCTAAAAGAAAACGAGGTGGACCACCCAAATTTATCATAATACATGTTAGGGTCCAGTACTATAATACCAAATGTTGAAATTGGGCAATTTCCAAAATTTAAGGGGTGGGCCAAGGTACCCCTCCCAAATTTTTCAAGGGGTGCATTAATATACCCATATGTTATAAAAGCTAATGGACCCTGTATACGCCCATATAAACATATAGGGTAATAACACCTCATCAAAAACCCCCGAAATTTGAATTTTTGGCAATTTTTTACACATGAAAGGGAACGACATAGACCCCCCAATACTGATAGAGGTACATACTATGGTCTTAGGGTACCACACCCAATTTTTAAGTTTGGCAATTTTCAAAATTTAAGGGGGTGGCCCAAGGTGCCCCTCCCGAGGGTGCATTAATATACCTATGTCTTATGAAAGGGAATGGACCCCTGTATACGCTCATATAACTATATAAGGTAATAGGACCTCATCCAAGGAGATAAATTAGGCCGAAAACCAAACACGTGGTATAACGTATTGCTTACGTTTATATTTTTGGCAATTTTGTACCCCTAAAAGGGGACGAGGTGGACCACCCAAATTTATCATGATACATATTAGGGTCTTGTAGTATAATACCCAGTGTTTAAATTGGGCAATTTCCAAAATTTAGGTGGTGGGCCAAGGTACCCCTCCCAAATTTTAAAGGGGTGCACCAATATACCCATATCTTATGAAAGGGAATGGACCCCCTGTATACGCCCATATAACCATATAAGGTAATAGGACCTCATCCAAGGGGATAACTTAGGTCGAAACCAAACACGTGGTACTACGTATTGCTTACGTTTATATTTTGGCAATTTGATACCCCTAGAAGGGAACGAGGTGGACCACCCAAATTTATCATAATACATACTAGGGTCCTATACTATAATACCCAATGTTTAAATTGGTCAATTTCCAAAATTTAAGGGGTGGGCCAAGGTACCCCTCCCAAATTTTTCAAGGGGTGCATTAATATACCCATATGTTATAAAAGCTAATGGACCCCTGTATACGCCCATATAAACATATAGGGTAATAACACCTCATCAAAAACCCCCGAAATTTGAATTTTTGGCAATTTTTTACACATGAAAGGGAACGACATAGACCCCCCAATACTGATAGAGGTACATACTATGGTCTTAGGGTACCATACCCAATTTTTAAGTTTGGCAATTTTCAAAATTTAAGGGGGTGGCCCAAGGTGCCCCTCCCGAGGGTGCATTAATATACCTATGTCTTATGAAAGGGAATGGACCCCTGTATACGCTCATATAACTATATAAGGTAATAGGACCTCATCCAAGGAGATAAATTAGGCCGAAAACCAAACACGTGGTATAACGTATTGCTTACGTTTATATTTTTGGCAATTTTGTACCCCTAAAAGGGGACGAGGTGGACCACCCAAATTTATCATGATACATATTAGGGTCTTGTAGTATAATACCCAGTGTTTAAATTGGGCAATTTCCAAAATTTAGGTGGTGGGCCAAGGTACCCCTCCCAAATTTTAAAGGGGTGCACCAATATACCCATATCTTATGAAAGGGAATGGACCCCCTGTATACGCCCATATAACCATATAAGGTAATAGGACCTCATCCAAGGGGATAACTTAGGTCGAAACCAAACACGTGGTACTACGTATTGCTTACGTTTATATTTTGGCAATTTGATACCCCTAGAAGGGAACGAGGTGGACCACCCAAATTTATCATAATACATACTAGGGTCCTATACTATAATACCCAATGTTTAAATTGGTCAATTTCCAAAATTTAAGGGGTGGGCCAAGGTACCCCTCCCAAATTTTTCAAGGGGTGCATTAATATACCCATATGTTATGAAAGGGAATGGACCCCTGTATACGCCCATATAACTATATAGGGTAATGATACCTCATCAAAGGGGATAAATTAGGTCAAAAACCCCCGAAATTTGAATTTTTGGCAATTTTTTACCCATAAAAGGGAACGACATAGACACCCAATACTGATAGAGGTACATACTGTGGTCCTAGGGTACCATACCAAATTTTTAGATTTGGCAATTTCCAAAATTTAAGGGGGGGTGGTCCTAGGTACCCCTGCCAAAATTTAGGGGGTGGGCCAAGGTACCCCTGCCAAAATATAGAGGGGGTGGTCCTATGTACCCCTAGGTCATTGACCCCGGGCCAGGTCATTGACCTTTCACCCCGGTCATAAAAGAGAGTGAGGATGAGTCATTCGGGCGAACGCGGGGGCCTACTACTACAACAATATTAATTTCACGGGCGTCTCTGGCAGGGGGGACGAGGGGGACTCGTCCCCCCAATGTTTTGAAGTACAAAATATTCAATATTTTATTCTAATTTAATTTATTTACTAACGACGGAATAACATATAAATTATTATTATTATATTTATTTGGAATATAATATTCAGGCTGTGAGACGATTGTAATCGAGTTCTTGATATACCTTAGGGGGTCCGTGAAGGTAAGCAGAAAGGTAACAAATGGAATCGAAGATAATAAACAGGTTGGGCTAGGTAGTACCATTTAAATCACTTTCTTTGATGTCCCCTCAATATTTTACATGCCAGACACGCCAGTGATTAATTTAATAGGGTGGCAATACCTTTTCGGTGCGACGCGTCGTTTCCTCATTTCCAACACTTTTCTTCTTGCTCGTTCGGTGCCCTCTTGCTATCAGCGCCAAGGCGACCGCCCCACTAGCTCCCCGCTAGCTACGGCTCCAGTCAGAATGCAAATAGCGGGTTTACTCCAAAATAAACAAAAGAACAAAAGAAAAAATCCAATACATCCGACATTTTCGTTTACCTCGGATTAAAATGTGAAACATAAAAGCAATATCTGATACAAATAAAAATATAGACACAAACGAAAGTAATTGAAGAAATAGGAGCACCATTGCGTTTTAGGACATTTCATTTACAGAAGAAAACATAGGATATTGTTAAAGAGATATTGGAAATCAGGATATATTTTGTTTGATTTTTTCATCTTTTGAAACCAGGAGGGAAACTGAAAGTATTCTTTATTTCGAGCAAGGACTGTAAATCATCTGTAGAATCTTGCTTCTGTCGATAACAAGCTTTACTAGGTTTTTCATCTGGACAAGGAAAGGAAAGGCATAAATATGATTTGAAGACGGAGAAGAATATTATATTTTATTGCTGTCAAAACATTTCTTGCAGATGTCTTTCTAAAAGTGATTTTATACTTATATACGTTGCCTTGCAAGAAGTGTTGTGTAGCTGAAAACTTCTCAAATTGAATAATCAGATAAAAGTTTTTTTAAAAAAAAAAAAAAAGAAAAAAGAAAATTTGGCTTAGGTAAAAATCTTTTTCATATATTTACATTGTCTGTCTCCGTAACTGTCCTGGAAACTCAAAATCTCAACAATTGAATGATTACCCTGAAGTTTAACCAAGATGTAGAGGCTGGGGGAAGAAAGTAGGAACGCTTTCAAAGTCTTGACTGGAAGACCAATCGGAAAATGACCATTAGGAAGACCTAGGCGAAGATGGGAGGACAATATTAAGATGGATCTCGCAGAGATAGGAATACAAAGTGGAAACTGGATCCGATTGGCTAAGGATAGAAGTCAGTGGGGAGCTTTTGTGAACGCGGCATTGAACCTCCGGGTCCATAGGCCATAGAGTTAGTTAGTTAGTTAGTACAGGTAGGGGCGCACACATGTGGGGAATTAACCGGATCAGAACCTCCCCACAACTTTGTAATACGACACCCATTGTCCACTTTCTGCGCAAAATTATACTTATTTAGCAGACAAAGGCTTGATGTAGCCTAAAAAATTTGGTCTTACACTTCATCTGTACTCTTTCTTATTTGGTTAAATTCCCAAGTTGGTCGTCTGTTTCTAGTAAAATTTTGATTTTTTTTTCTGGAAGAAATGGATAATTTGCTCGTTTGTGTGCGTGACAATATGTAAGTAAAGCGGAAGTTTTGTTTATTATACTGTATATAAGCTGTTATAAACATGGAACTATTAGGCAACTCAAGGAAGTTATTTCGCGGAAGGTGACCACATGGTTGGATTGTTGAAAAAGTAATGAGCATTATATTTTAAACACGGTTGCAGGTGTATATAGACGCTCCAATTGGTATCATTACGCAGAGACGAGAAATTACTCTCTAGCGATTTTAACAAAATGGGTCCAAACTACCCTAAGCTAACCTGACCTGACCCTACCCTACTTATCCCTACATTACGCTACTCTTTCTACCCTACTCTAGTATACCCTTTTAAAGCAGTCCTAAAAATGGATGAATTTTAAACTTTCGTAGCTGATATTACGCTTTTTGTCGAAACCCAGGCGGACGACCAAATTTGGCATAAATGCCTTCTTTTCTTATAAAAACAATCTGGTCAGGTCTGTCATTTTTCTGAGAATATAGGTTATCGTCTTTTTGAGTTTAAAGTAACACAAATTAAATACTGTATTACATAGACGCTGTGTCTTGTAGTACTGGAACCTCCAACCTTGTATCCCTCCCAACAAAAAAATTTGTTGGTGCACGCCTGTAGGGTCAATTAAGAACCGAGTTCGTTGATAGACGTGACACTAAAACCGGTAGATGGTAGAGATCGACCATTTCCGGTTCTAACATTGATCATTATGGAGTAAAAAAGTAAAAAAAAAATAGTGAACAACTCTTTCCTGTAATCGATAAGGCGTATCATGGCTATATTTCATCTCTATCTTTAACCTTCTATTAAAGCCGGAAGTGATAGAAATCCACTAGAAATTCCAGCTATATTAGTCTCTCTATATAGAGCAAAAACGATAAAGATAGCAAGAAGTGTTTCTTAAAATGGATTTAGTGTTCTAAGATTACATACCATCTTCTCTCTTAACCGTCTATTCAAAGAAGAAATTGCAGAAATCAACCACTTCCGGTTTCTTCAATCAATTAGGCTTCCAAGAACATATTCCATCTCCATTCTGATTTATCAACTAAACCGAAAGTGGTATAAACCTACTACTTCTCCCTGTTTCAATGTTAATTGATAAAACATTACAACTTACAAACCAAATTCCATCACGTGATGTACACGTGACAGCGCTACTTATTTGTTCATATGTTTTATCTACTTCGTACACTAAAGATTGTGTTAATAAATACGATACTTCAAAATTGTTGGACGAGTAGCATTGGTTGCTGAGAGATCAGGACAGAACTGAACATATCAATATGGTCTCCATCATGTTCAATCTCAACTTCATCCATCCTCATACTCAGAACTTGAGTCTGAGATAAAATGCGGTTGATGAATCGAGTTTGAATTGTAAATTGTTGCAAGAAAGGTAGCGTAAGAATGAAAAACGTGAGATTAAGAGTCAAGCATGCCATACAATTGAGGTGTCAACGGCAGTATGAGATTCAGGAGTCATTCCGTTTGTGGTACTCTGAGTTTGATGGGTGATAGTGAGCCAGAGACTACCGTTTTAGTAGTACCATAATATTTTAAAATGAAAACTTGAATAGAGGACGTTGAGGTTATTTAGCTCTCGTCGGATTGTAATTATGAAAGCGGGTTGTTCCAGATGTTTTATTCAGAAAATTTTCTAAAGGAGGCTCATCTCCATGGTTGCTGTATTACGTTTGATATTTCTGGTATTTAATATACGTGGTTTGCTATATTACGTATACATTTTCGGGAGCCAGATGGGGGCCCGGGCCCCACCTTGCCCTCCCCTTCGGGCGCCCATGTCTGCAGTCGGTTGTGTTGTGTTATCCCTATAGTTCTTTATGAGTACCTTCCCATTTGGCGTTTCCTCTCACTTGTGCTTGGTTTGTGTCCACTTTCACTTCTTTGATGATATTTTGTCATGAGTTTTATATGCCGAAATCACGTTGTTTTTTTGTCTCTTTCGATACATTTAACATATTGGCAGTAATGGAAATACTTGCTCGAACTAGTCGCGTATCCATAATTTGTTCTTTCAAAATCAGAGAGGTATTTCATCTTCTATTACCAACTTCTGTCATATTGGACACCGAATATTTGGAGCGAAGGAAGTTCTATTCTAACCCCCCAAACTTGAATTTCTTCTTTCATCATCTTCCAAATAGTTGCACTGATCTCAACCATATTTCGAATGCCCATCAGAACCATTGGTTAACAGATTTCGAAAAAAAAATCTCTAATATGAAGTGCTACAGAGTAATAATAAAAAAAACCCGCTTCTTGTGTTTAATGGAGTTAAGTGACGCCTAATTTATGCAACCAATTATGCTTCTTAGTTCTGTATAATGTAACTGATCTAGTTCATGCGAAAAAGGCTTCAATCACAAAATGGCATAATTGAGTTAACATTGGATTTTTGTTCCTATTGGGTACATCTATGTTTCTATGCATAAAGAGTTTCAGTTTCATTGGTCTAACATTTTATAAACAGATGTCAACTTCGATTATTCTAAGCACCATGGGCTTGAGTCAGTGATGAAGCGATGATGTCCCTCATGGAAAGTGAAGTGACCCTTCTAGTTGTCTCCAACTTGAACTTCGATTTGTTAATTTAATAAATAAACTAAAATAATTTTGATTTTCGCTGTTCTACATATGTTTCATTATTTGGTTATTTAATATCGAACTTCCGAAGAGGAATCTAATTGAATTTCTTGACCGTGTCTATGGCGACAACTCCCAGTCACGACTTCTCTTCAGAAATCAGGAAAGACTGAGAAAGAGATAGATGAAGTCGAGGAAAAGACAGGAAACAGAGAGAAGGAAAAGAAAGCAGAATTGAAGAATGAAAGAGGAAACTACAAATGAAGAAGTATTGGGTAATTATGGAAATATAGTGAGGAATCTTAAATAGATATTAAAAGGTGATTCATATCCGAGTTTTTTTTTAAAATTAATGGATCAATTCCGAATTGTTCCTGAGACACATGTTCCCTCATACTGCTCTGACTTGGATCCAGGTAACTGCACAAGTTGGAAAATGAAATGAAATCTTTAAGTTTTACGTCCCACGGTTATGCCGGTTAGGCTAAAGGAGACGGTGATGATGAGAGATGAGTGAAATAGTGGAATGAATAAAGTGGGAGGAAACGGGAGAACCCCAAGAAACCCCACGAGCACGGTGTTTGTGCACCACAAAGTCCACACGGCGCGAGCTGGGATCGAACCAGGGACCCCAAGTACCGGAGGTGAACGCTCTACTACTGAGCCACCGCGCCCCGGTGCACAAGTTGGAGTTACCCTGGCCCAGCCCAGATGATAAGAAGTATTGATTTAATCGTTGTCTTATTTCTGAAGATTAAATAACTTTTATCCAGTAACTGATTGTACATGATGAAGGTCGAACACACGTTTGAGTTAGCCAAGAAAAAAATTCAAAGTGATACACGTTTTCCACAAATCAGAGTTCTTGAAATTCCCGAAAAGACTGTCGTTATCTCAGCTCATTCTGTTGTTTCGGCTTGCCTTTCAGAGCCGATTTGGATTAATTTAGAATTAGTTATCGTTCATGACCTCGGTCATGAATCAATACACACGTGTTATACACATACATAAGAAATGTTATTATTCTATGGAAACATTCGAGATTACCACTTAAAGCTAAAGTTATCACTCATTTACACACACACTAATATACAGAACAATGTATTGGTACAGGTGAGTAAATAATATTAGCTTGGAAGGAAACTATTAACTAACTACAGTTTGGTAACAGTTATTACAACTATTAAGAATAAGCACGAAGAAGATATTAATTACATACAAATAAGTATGCATATTAGTGTACCATTATACATCGGATGTTAAATTATGTCAATATAGATTTAATGTTATAAAGGGAAAGAAAAAAAATTAAAATAAAATTTATAGATTAGACATTAGAAAAATCAGGTTGTATCTCGTATAGTAGTAAGGTTTTTAAAAAATGTCGAACGAGTCCTTTCTCATCGTTTCTGATAACATTTTGTTTCACGTGTCCATAATGCACCTATTTGGTGTCCATGATTCGTATCTATTCGGATATACATGTGAAATAATATTTATTTATGTGCAACAATCACACATTCAGTTTGTGGGCTTACTCATTTATATAATTTATCCATTCGTAAATTAATAACGACAAAAATTTTTAGTCATTGGCTTTTGATTTTCACCAAATCACGTAATCCATTACTTCGTTTGTTTCTTAGTTAACAATATCTCTTAAGTTATAGTCATATTATATGTTATTGTACACACACACACTCGCAGTCATATTAGGGCGATATAAAGGAACCAAATTTTCGTAAATTAGTGGAAATTATGTTACCAATGTCGAAAGATAACCGGTATGAGGTTACAGAAGTTGTTGGTCGCCTTCGCACCGAGATCACAATCACTAGGATGGAAACAATATTTGGGTTCGAAGGTTTATATATAAGGGTAATGGAGATACAGCTGTATTGCATGATTTCAGGTTCATGGACTTAAGAATGAACTTAATGGTAGCTTAGGGTTACGATAACCTGCATTATTTACATGCAACGTGCAATTAGTATGAAAATGTGAGATGTTAATATACATATATGCAAGTTAACCACATTACAAGGTTAAGGATAGTGTTTCGACATAGGCCGGTATATTCTAAATTTACACTTTACGTTTACTTATTACGTTACTTTACACTTCGAGTTTACGTTTTATAATTGTCGAATTTCATGAAAGTATGGTAACCAACGCAACCGTTCGGGGTAGGTAACAAGACCCTATATTCACATTTTTCAAAGTATTACAACATTATACGCTTTTCTTTCAATATCTCATTAACATTCATTACGCATTTATAAAATATACATATATTTAATCATTATTTTAGAATTTCAAATTAATTACCCCACTCAAAAAATTTTAGATTGCAACAGTACATACAATAATATAAATTCGACTACATGATGATCGAATAACCGCTAAATATTGTAAACGCTTGCATCCTTGGTGACTTCAAAACTAATGAACATTCAAGATTTGGGGCATGTGTGTAAACCGAACTACGATACAAAAAATTATTTGACAGTTTGCCATTCAAATGATAAAAAATCAAGATTTAACATACAACATCTATGGACCCAACATATATACTATGGACCCAACATCTACACGAAAATTCATCTCTATCGCACTTTATAGAAACAAAAATGTAGACGATGAATATTACAACAGTAAATTTCAATCAGAAAATGATAAAGAAAGACGAAAGCAAAGTTAGATTGTATATTATGTGATCGAACACAACTACAGCGGGACAAATAATGATGGAAACTGTTCCTTGATATCTGACGAAAGTAAATAACTCTCCACGAATTGTATCTCGCAATATCTCAATCGAATATTCAGGTTCAAATAAGGTATGTTGAAAGGTTTAGAATTGTCAAGTTAGAACAGAGGAAATGTTTAAAAATTTTAGAGAAGAGAATAGAAAGATAGCTAACATACATCAATACACATATACATCAGCGGCGGATCTGTTTAAGGGGCACCCGGTCACGTGCCCTGCCATTCATGATCTAAATAGAACTGCAGTTATTAAATCATTACTAATACATTAACAGAAGCTTTTTTTCTTTTTTTCTTTTGTAATGTTTGTATTTGTTCCGCCACAGCCGTGTTTGCGAGTGAAGGAGGCTGTGGTTATGCGCTCTCGTAGGATAGACGAAACTTGGCAACACAGGGACGGTTGCTTTTTGGCTGCGGACTTACAATCTCTATGCTTTGACAGTAGCTCTATCATCAGAGGTGACAGGGGATGTTATGGCTATTTCCATTGAAAATGGGCACAGTAATGTTGAGACCTGTCGCATGAGGCGCTGAAGGTCGCGACAAGGAAACAACTCTGTACAGAGTGGAACGGAAGGAGGGGAAAGGGGGAAGGAGGGTCAAGCCATTTTCAGAATTTGGGGATGGAAAAGGTTTATGCTTGGCCTTTCAGGGTATAGCGAATGACATTAAGGGTTGCCACCATGGCGCAGTTAATTTACAATACATTGATCTTCTAAAATTTACACGCATAAGTTACCAATCGGCATCTGCAATCGTATTTTCAAATAGGAGCTACACTTTACGTATAAAATGTTTCCAGAAAAGTAATAAAGAAACCACACATAATTGAAGTAATGGACATATAGTAGTTGAAACAAATTGTTGTTGAAAACAAATAATTCGTTACACAAAATATCAATCAGGGGCGTTTTTACACATGGGCCAACGTGAGTCATGGCGAGTTTTCTGAGACCATTTCTTTAAATAACAGCTTTGGAAATTTCAGGTGTTTATTTATTATGCATAGTTATGGCGATATGATACGGGATTATTGCATTTGTAAATATCATAATAATAATAATAATAATAATAATAATAATAATAATAATAATAATAATAATAATAATAATAATAATAATCTGCTTGGCAAGAAGTAAGTAATTAACAATCCAGTTATTAATTTACATCAATTATTTTCCCTCTCGTATTGCTGACACCTTGTTCTTTTATCGTAATTTTAAAACATTTCCACTGTTGACAAGGGCGCCCATATTGTGGTTTCCAAGGGGGGGGCAAGTATACGCGACATTTCAATTATGGGTTCAAATTTTGCTGTAACTAATGTAAAAATTCTATTGGGTTTTCGATATTCCGAAGTACAATTTCCTCTAGGGGGCGAGCGCCCCACCTTGCCCCCCCCTGCTGGGTGCCCTTGATTGTTGATAAACTTCCAGAATTACCTACAGTTTTCAAACATATCAACCGAGCCGCCAACGCAAGAAATTTGAATGTTTCAATGTTGAATTATTATTCTTGAACTTGGCTGATCTCATCAACTTTGTTTCATAATCAGCAACTGTCTCAGAATTTCTATAAGGTATTTAATTTATTGTTATTGACGGGGTGGCATTTTTATAATGGCTCGAAGGCGACAAAAATGTTAAATACGTCCCCAAATATCACGCTACTGATCTTCAACGATGGCAGGATTCAAGAGAATGGTCACTCTGTTTTCTGTTAGAAATTTAGTAGTCGTTTACTGTTGCAGTAGTTTTTTTTCTTTTCATCCCCCCCCCCCATCTTAACAATTGTTCATAACATGGCAACCCTTTAACTTGCCTTGAAATGTGTTCGCGATGGCTTGCACCCGACCGAATGAAAATGCTACCCCCTTAACAATGAAATAGACAGCGCGGACACTGGTGAGCGGTCCTTTTTTTTAACTATGGTCTTATTAGCGCTTATTCCGGCCTAGTCAGTGTCAGTGTAGTGTGCTTATTTTGTGTAGTCTCATAATTCATGTGAGATGAATCAGGTAAGATAATTACGAACTAAAAACCTAGATTATCAATGTCGTCTTTTAGCAAAAGATTTAGGCCCAGCAAGACCAGAGCTATCCATAAACCAAGTGTTCAAAGATAAAAATAGAACGTACAATAGACGTTTCAGTAAAAGCGTGTACGAAAATTATTAGATTATTAATGCTATATATATATATATATATATATATATATATATATATATATATATATATATATATATATATATATTAGTATGTAGGTATTTTGGATGTGCCCCACCACATTTAAATTCCACGAGCCGCCACTGATATACATGTTACATCACATACGAACTAAAACTCACTTACGGCCGTGTGCACCAACGAAGTTCAACTGTTGAACGAGGATCATAGCCAAGTTCAGTGAAAATATCTGTTGCACCAACAACGTTCAAGGTTATGTCTCGGTCAAATGGTGGATGAACTTGGTTTTAGCTTGAACGGCCGAATTTGGGGGATTAAACTTCGTTGATCCAAGTTAGTCTGTTTACATTCAATAATGTCTTCCACTAATGAAATTACAATTCTCGTGATCGGAGAAATTTTCTGCTCGTGGTTTCGTTATTTTCTCCTTAATATAATGTATATCAATAAAATGAAATAAATGTTCTGAAGTTTTAGGAATACAATTCTTTTTTTAATTTTCAGGTAAAGTCTGCTAACTAGCAAAAAGAAATAAGGAGGATATGTAGCTAGAAAACCTGCGAGGCTGTAGCTTTACAATAGAGAACCAACTACTAGAAATAAACTACTATGCGTTTTTCTTTATTTACAAAATCAGCTCAGCATTTTTGACAATGTATTTTCTAAACAATTTTCCAGTAAAGATTGACGTTACGAGGGCATACAAGTTATGTCTATAAATACAGTACTTTCTCGTCAAAATTCCATGCAAACAGCGTAAAACTTATCCAGTTATTCCTCGTAAAACTCATTATCCAGTTATTCCTAGAGTGTTATCAACCAATTGCGTACAATTGTATATGACACAACTACTATAGTAAAAGTCACACGTCTCAAAACCACGTCCCAAACTTCGGAAGCTACTCATTACAAGCTATTTTTGAACTTATTACGGTTTACGCCAAGGTGAAGCTGCTGGGCTATATTCGAGGTGCGTCCGTAGTGAACAGGCAAATTTGCGATGGTAGGTATACGTGTAAGCAAATTAATGGTTCACTTCAGCAGGGAGTTCTACCAAATAGAAAATTTATAGGTAAAAAAACGACGTGAAATATTTTTCATGAAGGAAAGAAAGTGTGATTTAAGTAATTACCATCTATCACAGCATATTGAAGTTAATTATTAGTGATAAAGAAATTATGGTATGTATAAGTGTGCGCTTCCACTGTCCTCGTTTATGTGTATTACCCCGTCGCTGACGCGCCTGCTCCCTATGGACGCAAGCGCTCGGGCCTCCCTAATGCGCTCCTACTCTAACTAGGTTAGATAGCATTCGTGCTTTTTAGTGGGCACCTAGCATAACTTGGTTTGTGTTTTATATACAGTAGTTTTTATGCTATACGTCCACACTTTATTTATACGTTACTGAGCCATCCTAAAGTAATGGAGCTCTTCATTTAGTGCATGCTCTGGTAAAATAAAGCTCTAATCTAACATGAAACTGTAAAAAAATTCGTCAAAATTCGGTAGAACCATCTGCTGGAGTGATGAGCAAATTAGTACAAAAAATACGTACCAATCTGTAGTAGGTGATCACTACAAGCTAGTTTTCCATTATAATTGCATAATTATGAACAATACATTTTAGCCCTGTTTCTATAATCACAGATTACTTACATGTGTAACGAATGTATTTTGAGAAATTGCACCGCAAAACAGGAGGGTGACATTTTAAACAGTGGTCTTTCCTTATGCACACACCACCATCGCTAATGTGCCTGCTTTCGCGGACAAAATCACGAGCGATCCCTCAAATTGTGCCCTGCTTTGAATCGGAATAGATAAAAACTTCGGTTGTTTTGGCCATTTAGCACAGATTCGTGCGTGGTTTTTGCACTTATTGTATTTATAACATATAAGTTTGCAAGCATATAATAAATGTGTGCGTAGCTGGTGGACAGGTGAGAAACTAACGTTAAAAATGCAGAAGTCGTTAGATCATAAATGGAAAGAATAAATGGTAGCGCTCCTCAACTTTACCTACGCTAACTAGGAATTGTAGGCAAACACAGACAGGGAAAATGATGTAAAAGGCATTAGAATAACATTTTCACGATGAAATATGAATAAGCGTTGAATCAATTTTTCCCATCAGTGGATTTCAGAAGTTTTTCTTTTATTATTTTTTTATTTTCTGGTGGTGGCGAATTTTAATATACTGGGGATGGAATGGAAAATACTAGGAATCCACATTGAGGATGATAGGATAGAACTTAGGTAATTTCGTCACCGGAAATTTCGCCACCGGAATTTTCGTCACGGTAATTTCGTCACCGGTAATTTCGTCACCAAAATATTAGCATGTAGGTTATTTCGTCACCGGAAATTTTGACATAGTAATTTCGTCACCTGTAATTTTGTTACCAAAATATTTGAATGTAGGAAATTTTGTCATGGTCATTTTTCACCTTTGTTGAACTAAGCGGAGACAAAGTAAACGACCAAAACAGCTAATCTTATCTTAATCAAACTTGGAAAATAATTCAGTTGGTATTCGACGCAAGAACAAACAATAATAAAAAACATAATGTCAGCTTCAGCAAATGTTAAAAGCACAGGCAAAATGGGCCGCTAATGGATTTATATATCACTATTTACAAATATTGTTTTCAAAATTTCAGAACAGAAAATAGAAAAATATAACTTGTTATAATGCAATAAGTGTTTTACATGTTGATTTTTTACTATTCATAACATGATAGGAAACAACAAGCAAATTTTTTTCAAACATTTAGTTCCAGTGTTATACGTTATGCACAAAGACTGGAGCCGTTTCTACAAAATCTGGAACACTCTTCTAGTTTTCCTTTCTGGTGGCTGACCCACAACATCCTGATGTAGCGCAGTTGAAACTATTGCGTCAACTAGTTAAATTAAGTACTATCAAAATAATCCAGAAGTTCCAGCTCTTCCTCCGAAGCCTCTGGAATTCCTGATGCACATCTACGGGAAGAAAATGCCAATTCATTCATTTTCTCGCATAATAGACAAAAAGTTTCATTGCTCTTGTACCGTTCTGTGAATCCAATCTCTTGGACCTTTATTCACGTTGAGTGAGTCAGGTGAAAAAAAGCAATGCTGTACATGAGTTGAGTTTCCGAAATTTGCTTTTACAGTCTGCATTTCCGCTATCTCGAAATCCATAACCACGGTTACAGGGTCCGGGTATTCACTAAGTTCACTGCACTGATGCACCAGTGCACGAAACAGTTCTTCATATGAATGTTGTGTCTTGCTCTGCATTAGGGCATACACCTAATAAAGGAAGTCTCACCTCAAAAAATATATAGGACCTACTTTTTTTTTTTTTTAAGGAGCCATTGAAAAGTTTTCGTCCACCATCCATGTTTCACTTCTCAATAGCTCCATAAGGCTGTATTTAATGGAAATTGTTAAAAATATTTACAGTATATGTTTTTCTTCCTTTATATAAATTTGTTTTCTTCACTTATATATCCAATAACAATTTGCCAATGTTTAATCAGAGTTGAAATATAACATTCTTCTTTCAATAGCTCCTAAAAAAGATCACTCTTTTCACATGACTCAGTTAATGTGGAGGAAGGTCCAAGAGTTTGGGCTCGGAGAACGGTACAAGAATGATACAAATTTTCGTCTAGTTTGTGGGAAAATGAACGGATTGACATATCTTCCCATATTTGTTTTCAATTTTTCTAAAATTTTGATATTGGCGAAGCTAAATATTCGTAAATAGTGATATATATATATAAACCCAATAGTTCCCCATGTTGCCTTTGCTTTTAACATTTGCTGAAGCTGGCACTATTTTCTTGCACTTGTGCTTGCTTGTGCGTCGAGTACCCGAAACTTAAATTTTGCAGAGTTCAATACCAACCGAATTGTTTTCCAAGTTTGATTAAAATAACATAAGCTGTTTAGGTCATTTACTTTGCCTCTACTTAGTTCAAGAAAGGTGCAAAAATAACCATGACAAAATTTCCTATTTGATAATATTTCTGGCAGAATCACTAGAACCTTTTATCTCTTATCTCAAATACGATATATAAAATATGTAACTATTTAATAATAATTTCAATTTGCTTCAGTTGAAGATTAAAGAAAGCAATTTCAAAAACTTTTTCGATTCATTCATTGTATTTGTATCATGTTCTAAAAGACACTGGTGATGAAATTATCATGACAAAATTTTTGGTGACGAAATTACCTATATGGTAATATTTTGGTGACGAAATTACCGGTGACGAAATTACCGTGACGAACTTTCCGGTGACGAAGTTTCCGGTGACGAAATTACCGCCGCCCGATAGGATATATGGTCGATATCGAGATGATAGGATATCGAGAACAGCGTGCAGTTTTACTCTACGTATACCTAGTATAAGTAGTAGTAATCGTAGGAACGGGTTAGAAGCCCCGCACGGGTTAGTTAGGTTCTGTTCTTGACATAAAAGAGCAAATTAAAGACTTGCCCATACTTTTCTATACATTTTACAATCTGTGTATCCGTATAGTAAAACTGCACCGAAAACAAAACCTAACAAACCCCTGCGGGACTTCTAACCCTTTCCTACTACTAGTAGTACTACTACTTATACTATGGATCCGTATAGTGAAACTACACGCTACAATCTAATCTAAAATCTACTACCAATATTGCAACACCAAGTATCACTCGTTTATTTCATTACAGGTATAATTTATTAGTTCATTCTTTGTTGCTGTGTTCATTCGAGATGCACACAATCTCGAAAGTCGAAAAGCCCGGCACGCGGTATGCTTTCTTCATTTGTCACTTTGTTAGTCGAAGGTTAGAGACAAAAGACGACAACCAATCTGAGTCGATTTTACAAATTGACCGAAGTTTACATAAACGAGGTTTACTGAACTTTGATTTTCAATGGTGCAAGAAAAGCCCAGGAACCATGTTTAAACTTGAAAGTTTAATTTTGAACACGTTTAAGTGAACGCTCGTTTAAACTTAGTTGGTGCACACGGCTGATACTAATACATATCACTACAGAGATTTAAATTCTTCATACAGAGACTAAACGAATCACTAACATCACCACATTTTCAACCAGCTCTAATACTAAAAAGAGGTAGGGGAAATGGTCCGGGCCAGGTGGCCCTTGTACTCACTAACCCATTTTTCCAGTTATGAAATTATTGTTTATAGCCCCAGAGGGACTTATCAAACTACTAAGGGAAAGGTTCCTTTACTGGAGGGAAAGGAACCTTTACGAAATTATTCAACCCATGATGTTTGGAAGCTATGGTGAATTTGAGAGTAAATAGGAGTCCCTACAAACGCTTACTCTGACATTTTTATATCTAACTTAACTAACGCTAAATCATGTACCGCCATGTTAAAAAATCACATATACTATACACAAAGCTATATATAGACAGGTTTATCGCAACCTAACAGAAATTTTAGGGGTGAAGGAAATTTCTAAGGGAAACACTAATCGTCAAAACTTAGTTTGAATAGATCACAAAACCGGAAAAAATCCATGCACTTCACTGTGAATTCTGTCCATAACTATCTATGTTCACAAGCATAGCGTCTACTGAGCTGAATTCTATATTTAATATTTTCTAACTAATTTCACTGCAAAATTTTCGAAGTTCAGGACTTCATTTCAGCTTCCAAACAGTTTATTTTCTATTTCGTACGTTGTTACTTGAATGTTATAGCCTTTTCCCGTTGAATATCCAATTTTCCAAGGAACAAAATTGATGCATTCCGTCTGTGAATCTTGCACACAAAGAACAAGGTAAAGGCGCGCCAGAATACTGAGGCGGAATATACTTCCCAATCAGAGGAAAGGAATTTTCGCGGCGGAAAATATAAAGCGAATAAAAATGGTTAAAAAAAATGGATCAAACCGAATTTTAGCAGGATATGGGCATCTCAGTGGGACGAAGGGGTTCTAAATTATTCTACCAAATATTGGATTGATAGACAAATTCAGAAAATTCTACCCAACTACTGACCTATGGTTTACGTTGAAATAAAAATGTATAATTTCAATAATCATCCAATTGAGGTGCCCATATACAGAAATTTACGATGAAATAATATACAAATAAAGAAATTATTCCCCGAAATATAATTTTTCCTAGTTATTCTGAAGCTCCTGAGGTTATTTTGATTTGGATAAGAAACAAACGGATTTAATACGTAAACCGAAAATTATATGGTAAAATCTAGTAATACACAGTATGGTCAAAAAGTACTGGACTCCCCCCCAAAAAAAAAAATTATGGCACCTTAACTGTAATTGAATATTACAGTGACTGAAGCACTTTCTTCATAGAGAAATATATTTAAATATTTTTGTTTCATATGTTAGTGGCAATAGCTCTTGATTTCGCCCCATTTGGTTGATGGACCTGCAATGTCTGGAACCTGGCAAAAAACGTTTTAATACAGTTTGTTGTAAAAACAAAAAAAGAGAACAAAATAATAACTCAATAAAATTACATGCATATAGAGCTTAATTTACTTGTAAGAAGGGCTTCAGCCCACAGCGCAAATCCTATACAGCATTCGATTAATTGTTATCTACATGGAAAAAAGTGGTTCATTTTGATTTTATAGTTTCAAAATTCCAATGTTTTACTTATTTATCTCAAAACTATTTTTTACTGAAGCCCTTTTTGCATTAAGCTATTCATCTGGAGATTCCATAAGATTTTTTTCTCGTTTTCTCTAACAATTTCAACAGCTCGATATTTGCATAATCATCCTCACAGATTGAACTGCGTCCCCGCAGAAATTTGTTCCATAGAGAACACAGAAATTAAGCCACTTTGTTCCTACTTTGGCCTTTGTAAATCGATTTAGGTAATATGAGTGTAGGTTGTAGCATATGTGCAACAGTACTCAATAGAATTATATTGCAATAATTATGGTTTAAGTGTAAATATTTGATACGTTCATTTTTGTCTTTATATTCATTACTGTGAAGAATGAAAGGGAGGTTGTTTCTATAATTTGGGATAACTCCGCGACTACATACTGGCTTTTCATATAAAGCATACAATTATACAATAGGAGATAAATAAACAATTAAAGTATACAACGTAATATATATACTGGTATACAAATAGGTGGTGTTTGTATATGTCTATACACACATTACTAATTATTTAGGCAGAATATAGTTTGCTGACATTGTAGCATGTATGTAAATGATATTTTGTGTGGAGATGACCTTCTATTTGTTTTGCATGTGGCTAGACATTTGACTGTGTTGGATTATATATAAACAATGTAAATAAAATTCTTGTGAAGATTTAACTATATATAGTGTATATAGTTAAATTAAATCTTCACAAGAACTTATTTACATTCGTTTTTGAACACCATACTACTTACTGGTTTTATTCACTGAAATATCTGTTTATACAATGAACCTCAAGAAAAATGAAAACTGAGTTTAGAAAAAAAATTGTAAGGAATTTTAGTTATATGTGTCCAACACATATAACTAAATATATGTATTATATTTAGTGCTAAATATAATAACTAAGTGCTAAGTGCTAAGTGTAACTAAATATAATATATATTTATAATATATTATATTATATATAGTGTATAACTAAATATACACATATAACACATATAACACATATGACCATGGATGTCATATGTGTTGGTTTTGTTGGTGTTGTGTTAGCTATCGCATGAAATAATTCTAATACAGTATTTGTTTGGTATGGACTGTGGTGGTGGCTCAATGATAAAATGTTCATCTTTCGTGTGTGAGCTTCCTGGTTTGCGCCCAGCGTGTTTTATGGTGGACAAAAACTGTGTGCGTAAACTTGCTTGGGATTCTCTTGTTTCTTCCCTCTTTCTTCATATCAAGATTTTGTTCATTATTATCAGTACCACTTGGCTTCATGCATTGTTACGTGACGTTAAACTCATATAATAATAATAATAATAATAATAATAATAATAATAATAATAATAATAATAATAATAATAATAATAATAATAATAATAATCTTTTAGTTTAACGTCGCATGCCTATTAGGCTAAGGGAGAGGGATGATTAAAGTACAGAAAGTGAATGAATGATGTTGGGAGACTTGGCTGGAATGAACATGTAGGAGAAAACGAGAGTACGGTACCTCAAGTAAACCCATGGACACGATATGTATTATCGTGCAGGCATAACATACCCTTTGGCAGTAATCAAGGATGTTTCCAGCGAATAACAGCTTGTAAACGTTCTAATGTTGCACTAAAGACAGCTGCATTAATTGTTAATTCGTTCTTCAAGACATCAGGAGTTGCGGTGGCTCAGTGGTAGAGCGTTCATCTCTGATGCTTCGGGGCCCGGGTTCGATTCCAGCCCCCGCCAAGTGAACTTTGTGATGGACAAACACCGTGTGCGTGGGTTTCCTCGGGGTTCTCCCGTTTCCTTCCACTTTCCTCATGGTCATATCAATTAAGGAAAATGCTTGTTCATAAACTGTTTGATAAACTGACGATTGGAATTGTTGAATAATTCACTCATACATTGAAGAAAGTGGCTGATATGCGGTAATTATTCATATTTTCTAAATTTAGAAAATTGTGTTATTACTGTAGTATGGAGTGGTACAATCAAGTGCAAAATGGAAATTCCTGCCCCTCGAGATGGGATTTTATCACGTTTCGGGTTGGCATCACTGTTTTGAGATCACTCTGTGTTGTGTGTCTTTCATAGTGATTGTTTATAATGGCAGTGTTAATCAAAAATGAAGCCGCTTGTGAAATTATTTCTGTAATTCGTTTCCTGAATAGGAAGAACGTAAAACCAAGTGACATTCATCGACAAATCTGCGAGGTTTGCGGAGAAAATGCAATGAATGATTCAATGGTTAGAAGATGGTTCCGACAATTTAAGGAAGGGCATGATCAAGTACATGACGAAGAACGATGTGAGCGTTCATCTGTGGTTTCTGCTGAACTGGTGAGTGCAGTCGAAGAAAGGTTTAAGAACAACCGTAGGTTTACGATTAATACTCCTAGTTCTTGAAATCCCACAAATTTCACAAACAGTACTTTACGAGATTGTTACTGAAAAACTGTGTTTTCGTAAACTTTTGCTCATGTTGGGTGCCTAAACTTCTTACTGAAGAACACACACACACACACACACACACACAAAAAAAAAAAAAACAATGGATGGGCAGCGCGCTTGATTTTCTGACACATTATCATGACGATACCAAGAACTCACAGATAGTCACGGGGGATGAAACTTGGGTTGCTTATGAACATCCCTGAAATGAAACGGCAACCCGTGGAATGGAGGCATCATTCCCCTCCAACAAAGGTTAAACTAAAGTAATTCTTGACATCCTGAGAAGTAAAGTGCACAGTGTTTTAGGACAGACATGGCATTTTACTGATTGAATTTTTTTTACCACGAGGTGCAGCAATCAATAAAGATGTTTATTGCGAGACGTTTAAGAAACTGTGCCGTGCAACACAGAACAAGCGCAGAGGAATACTCTCAAAAGGTGTGGTTTCATTCACGACAACGCCCGTCCACAAGGTGCGAATGTGACCAAACAACTCCTTGAAAGATTTGGCTGGGACATTTTTAGCCATCCTCCGTTCAGTCCGGACCTCGCTCCTAGCGACTTCCTTCTCTTTCTGCATCTGAAGTTTTTCCTTGATGGTAAGTGCTTCTACAAGGATGAAGAGTTAAAAGAATATGGCACCACAAGGTTGACAACACAGGCGGCAACATTCTATGACGTAGGAATATATAAACTTATACTACGATATGAAAAATGCCTGGAAAATTACGCGAGCTATGTGGAAAAGTGCTGCGTTATTAATATTTGTGCAATACATTGATTTCTTTATCTGCATATTATTAAAAAACGAAACTTACTTTTCGAACGAACTTCGTATCTTAATGGCGTCGGGATTCTTGTACAGCATCATTTTTTAAAAGTTCACAAAAGTGTTTTTTTTTTATTTTGCCGAAAACTATGCATAACTTGTGTAGTTAAATAAATAGTTTTGGTTAGCTCAATGATACCTATTGACTGATAGGCTACGTCTCATCTGTGGACATTTTTTCATTAAACTCATAATACTGTGGAATCTATACGTATTTAAAAGAAAGCACTGCTAAATAACAGTTGTTTCAATTGTTGCTTGTATTCTTCTAGCGGCGACACACATACTCCTTTTAGTTACGCACATATATTAGGACGAGTGCAAGCTAAAGGTTAATTCGCATTTAGTGTACCGTTCCCTTTCCGCGCCGTGCGTGGTCCCAATGTTTCTTTTCAGACTTTGAAACGTAGTTAAATGTCTTTTTTTTTTTTTTTTAATTTAATCATGACGTGCCGTGCCTTTGAGAGAAACCTGCCTGGTCTTGGCCGTGATCCTTCAGCTTTCTCCGGAGCACACAAAGCGACACGAAGTTTTTCTCTTTGCAATGCCTTTTGGGAAATGGTGTAGAAAGCTGCAGTGGCACAGCATGGCATATGTGGATGGTCGCGGCCGTGGCACAGGAACGGTATGGGTACAACAACGTACGTGTGAATCAGCCTTAAGGGAGCAAACGGGTAGAAGAAGCAAGTGTTGCAAATCAGTTTTACTCGAAGTCATTTATTTACTTGTTTGCTTCCTGAGTGCGGTAGCTCCACATCTACAGCAACACAATCTACGGTAAAACACAAACAAGATTAGGATTAGGATTTAGATTTCTGGGCTTTCGGCATCTAAGGCCATTTAGTCCGTCACGTACATGAGTGATGACGTCTCTCGGCGAGCACACTATCTGATGAAAGGGAAAGAAGAAAGGATTGGGGAAGGAAGGAAACGACCTGGGACGACCATGTTACGTATCATCCCGGCATTTGCCTGGTGTGAATGAGGGAAACCCACGTAAAATCTCATTCAAGATGGCTGGCCGGAAAAAGCTGTTACACTTTTCCGACCGAGTGCCCCCACTGGAAATCGAAACCAGCACCAAAGGCGAGAGCGTTAGCGACTATGCTACGCAACATAAGAGACAAGAGGTAGTTGAGGTCTCGGACTGCGCATGCGCAAGTGAAATTCTCCTGCATTTTGGCCGCACAACATATATATTAGAGGGTACGCATCTTTAACCCTGCTTCAACTGCTGCGTAGCTTTGTGATTGACTCTGGAGCACATGCTAGCTCAGTCTACGGCCGAACTATATCGAAGCATGGGAGAGTTTGGTTTTCAATAAACACAATGTAGCGAAAAGGATACGCAACACTTGCTTTCACCCGTATGTTCTCTCAGCGTGCGGTCATCTTACGGTACTAATGACTATTGCAAACGGTTGAAATCGGGGTTAATGGTAGTATTAGAATGAAATGATTGAAGTTAATGTAGTTTAAGAAAGTAGAGAGAATTTGAAGTGACAAATCACAATCTAATCCGTTTCAGTTTTTATTCTAATTAGTTTCTGAGTTAGCACTAATGTTATAATGACAGTACTTCTTAGCAATTATGTCTGTGAGGGTGTTTCTTATTTCCTGAAATTATATTTTGTATTTTTTTTTTTTCAAAAATTTAGAGAAAACTAGCAGAATTTCATTGAAGTTATGACGGGGCCTGTAAAGGTTCTCTCTCGTTTTAAACTTGTTTCTATCAATTAAATGTAGTAAAAATGTAGTAAAAATGTAGTAAATGTACTGTAGTAGTAAAAATGTAGTAAAATGTAGTAAAAATCAATTGGATTATGAGTGTGCAAGGCAGGCCCGTAGCCAGCCCAAAAATTTAGGGGGGGCGGTAGAAGTTGAGGGGTCCCGACCCAATCATATTATACTTCAGCACCATATTATAGTTCATTTGCAAGCCTACCGTGAAACTTTTAGGGAGGCCAGCCAAAGTTTAGGGGGGTGTCCCCTAGCCCCCCCTGGATACGGGCCTGGAGCAAGGTGTACGCGCTAGTGACTAGACACTGGGAAGGTAAATGTCAATTTGACTATCTGTGCAATAGGTGAGGGCTTTTTGGTTCTTCTTCTTATTCACCTCGACCAGAGCTTGATGAGCAACATGGAAATTTTAAAACTTTTCTCTCCCTTGGGAGAGCTGTTTTATACTTCGATAAGGTCTCTTCTTCGAAAATGCATAATATTCCATCCTTAGTCTTCTCTTCTTGGTTTTCCTTCTGCCTTTCCTCTATCAGCACGGTGATCCAACCAGAGTACCGAATAAGATGGCCAAGCATGTTGTTTCTTCTTTTTTCTATTATCTTCATGATCTGTCGTCCTTCATCAGCTTCCTTTAATACGTCTTCATTCATTTTCCTTTCGGTCCATAATATGCGCAGAATTCTGCGCCAACATGCTACCAGAAGGGCTAACCACCATTTTTTTACATGCTACCAGTTAGGTGCAATGATATGATAGGCAAAGGTTACTGTGTTAATAAACTATTTATTAACTTCAAATTTGACAAAGAAATGAAAGCGGTGACTTAAGGAAGTTTGATCCTTCCTTAGTGGAGGAATAGGAAGTGAAATAATATTTCAATGGGTGCAAAAGATGAGGCGAAGTGCGATACACAAGACAACACTTTGATCATATTAGTGAGACACACGAACTTATTCTTCAGCCTAGAGGCTGTTCTACGCACGGATGAGAACGTAGGGAGCCCAAGTTAATAAACAAATGTAATCACTGTGCGGGAAATGATGGATGAATGAGAGGAGGATGGTCGTGTAAAACACATTGTGATATAAATTCTAACGTTAGGTTAGGATTTTAGATTTCTGGGCTTTTGGCATCTATGGCCATGTTAGGCCATCACGAACGAGGGATGGCGTCCCTCGACGATCATACTATCCGAGGAAAGGGAAGAAAGAAAGCTTTGCAGGAGGAAGGAGTCGATCTGAGATCTGTATGTTAGGTACCAGCCCGGCATTTGCCTTGTTAATGAGAAAAACCCAGAAAAACCTCATTCAGGATGGATAGCCTACAAAAGCGTTTTACACTTTTTAGACCATCCATCGGGATCCCCATCGGGAATCGAACTCCGGACCACTCACCCAGCGACCACGCTGCGCGGGGCCATGAATTCTAAAGTTGGAAATGAAATCTTTCAGTTTTACGTCCCACAATTATGCCAGCTAGGCTAAGGGAGACGATGATGAGAAATGAATGAAATGGTGGAATGAAGAAAAAGTTGGGAGGAAACGGGAGAACCCCGAGCACGGTGTTTGTCCACCACAAAGTCCACACAGTGCGAGCTGAGACCAAACCAGGGACCCCAAGCATCGGAGGTGAACGCTCTACCACTGAAGTCTAAACTTGGGTCCAGTGTTGTAGCGTGTAGTGATATAATGTAAACAGTAGAGAAAGTGGCGAATAATAGTAGGTGTAAGCCATAGGATGAAGTGCTAAATGATGTACTATATCTTGGAGTAATGAGTGGCAAGTTTGGAAGCGTTTGTATGGAAGTCGGAATCACTTACATGAAAAGCACCCGCGCTAACAATTTAGCTACAAGCGCTTGGATAGTTTTGTTAGTATTTAAAAGAAAACAAAACAGTATCTAGTTCAATCAAGCAGATTATTTTTTCTATCCGAACCAAGAGGGATTGTTCCGTTTTGGTTACTCTATGTTTACAGTTTATATAAACCTTGTTAAGACCCTCTTCTTTGCTCGACAAAAGGTATAAAAGACACATTCAAAGAGTTGAAATCCAAGGGAAGAATACGAAAAAAAAGAGAATATTCTGTGTCACAATCTGATGTTCATTCTTTGAAATCGGAAATCCAAAACGAAAAGTGAAAAAAAGAATCTGAGGACATACAAAAGCTCTATACAACGACAGGAAGGAACAGGAGAGTATGTCACGTCCAAAATCAAACGTGGACAAGGAGCAAAAAAGGAAGGAAACATATCTGAAATTCGTCGCATCGTTTTCTCTGACTTGGGAGACACTTTTCGCCCAGCCTCTCTCTGGTCTTGCGTGGACTGTGTATAGCTTCTTCAGTGACAGCCGCAAGAGACCAAAGCAACATAGACAGAGCTCAGTCCTCTCACGTATCGTATAAATAGCAGCCACAAATTCTGTGACACAGCACGTCTCAACAATAAAATTTTTTTCTTCCCTCCTTTTCAAACGGAAGAGAGAGAGAGAAGCAGGTAGAAATTTTACTTCACAATTTTCATCATTTTGACAGGCGTCAGCTAAAATTCTCACATCTTTCGTTCTTTCTTTTTTTCGTTGTTGTTTTTTTTCTTTTTGTCTTCATCTGTTTTTCTCTTATAAATTCTTGTCGCCTTGTTCCTTAGTCCCGTAACACGTCAAGATAATATGACACTCAGAATGCGAATTACTGGAAAAGACAAAGAGGATTCTGTTTAGTTTGTTACTTCTAGGTAGATGTCTCCAACGAGCTCAATAGATGAACACAAGCCCACATAAGCACGAGTTCTATGAGCAATGGCGTACTTAGGATTTTGTTTCAGGGGACTATACATAACACGAGAAAGCAAGGAGACAATTGCCCACTAGAGTTTGAGAATTAAATATATTTTAATTTATGCATAAATTGAAGTTTTAATGGCAAGAATTGCAGACTGATAAATCTTATGTGATATGATACACACAAAAAAAATTAGCACTAAATCTAACCTTCTATTCAGTTAATGGAAGAAATAGGAAGCATCTTCTTGGCCTTTCCCGGGCTCCCTCCCCCTCTTGATTTCTTAAAATTAAAACGTTTACTTTCTTTATAACTAAAAAATGTAAATATTCCTTGACTATAATAACTTAAACTCCGTTATGTTGATATTCGTGCAAGTTGGTGTGGAACACAAGTTTTGCTTATCAGCTCCTCTTAGTTTTGGTGTTACTGAAGATGGCCGACTTGAATCACAACTTAACAACGGTCGAAAAAGTATGATAGGAGAAACGAAAGAAAGTAACACCTAACAAAAAGAAACAGAAAAATAGAATGGACGAAAGAAAGAAAAAAGAACGCATTTTTTTTTTTAAATAAAATGAAATTTGATAAATACAGCATTATTTCTGAACAAAAAGGATAAGAAAATGGAATGTCAATGAAATTCTTAGAAATGATGTGAAAGATTTGTACGTGGAATGCGAAAAAACTAACAAATTTATTTGGGGAGTCTTGAGGCCGATAGTCCCATAAATACACCACTGGTTGTATTATATGATACTTGTCTAGTTTAGTATTGTAGTTCTGAAACTTGTAGCCTCTTTCACACAACCTTGCGTAGCTTTGTCTTGCCTCGACTAACTGCTCTCAGTCTTTGGCGGATCGCACATTGACTGTAGAGTAGCCTCTTCGAGCCGAAGAACAGTACATACAGAAAACTATAAACAATAAAATGTAGCCTTCTGCTGCACATTCCAGTGAAAGCATGCATAGTATAGAGGGGCGGCGGTAATTTCGTCACCGGAAAGTTCGTCACGGTAATTTCGTCACCAAAATATTGCCATATAGGTAATTTCGTCACCGAAAATTTTGTCACGATAATTTCATCACGGGTTTCTTTTAGAGCATAATACAAGTACAAACAATGAACTCGAAAAAGTTTTTGAAGTTGTTTTTTTTAATCTTCAACTGAAGCAAAACTATGCAGCATAATCAAAATAGATTATTATTATTAAATGAAGAGTTACATATTTTACGAGTAGATATCGTATTTGAGACAAGAGATAAAAGTTTCCAGTAATTCTATCACAGAAATATTATCATATAGGAAATTTTGTAACGGTTATTTTTTCACCTTTCTTGAACTAAATAGAGGCAAACAAATGACCAAAACAGTTTACGTTATCTTAATCAAACTTGGAAAACAATTCAGTTCGTGTTGAACTCTACAAAATTGAAGTTTCGGGTACTCGACGCAGGTGCAAGCACCAGTAGAAGAAAATAATGGCAGCTTCACAAATGTTGAAAGCACAGGCAACATGGGAACTAATGGGTTTATATACTATTTACAAATATTAAGTTACGCCAATATTAAAATTTTAGAACAGAAAATAGCAAACAAATATAGGAAGATATGTCAATCCGTTCATTTTCCCGCAAACTGGACGAAAATTTGCATCGTATTGTACCATTCTCTGAGCCCAAACTCTTACACCTTCATCCACGTTAACTGAGTCATGTGAAAAGAGTGATCTTTCTTAGGAGCTATTGAAAGAAGAATGTTGTATTTCAACTCTGATTAAACATTGGCAAATTGTTATTGGATATATATGTAAAGAAAACAAATTTATATAAAGGAAGAAAAACATATATTTCTGGAAGTTTCCTTTAAATATAGCCTTATGGAGCCATTGAGAAGTGAAACATGGATGATGGAAGGGAACTTTTCTTTTCAATGGCTCCTAAAAAAAAAAAAAAAAAAAAAAAAAAAAAAAAAAAGTATATATTATTTGAGGTGAGACTTCCTTTACTAGGTGTACGCCCTAATACAGAGCAAGACATAAAATTCATATAAAGAACTGTTTCGTGAGGTGGTGCATCAGTGAAGTGAATTTAGTGAATATCCGGACCCTGTAACTGTGGTTACTGGATTTCGAGATAGCGGAAATGCAGGCTGTAAAAGCAACTTTTGGAAATTCAACTCGTGTACAGCTTTGCTTTTTTCACCTGACTCAGTCAACATGAAGGAAGGTTGAAAAGCTTGGGGTCACAGAACGGTAGAAGAGCAATGAAAATTTTCGTCTATTTTGCGAGAAAATGAACTGATTGGCATTTCTTCCCATAGCACATGTGCATCGATTAATGCAAGAGTCTTTGGCGGAAGAGCGGGAACTTCTGAACTGTTCTGATAGTACTTATGTGTCCGGCACATATCGCCGTGTTAAAGCTCGATCTGGAAATATTCGCTTACACAATGTGCCCCCTCTATATCCTCCAGACACCTGGAATGTTCACTAAGCCACCCTGAACAACAATCCTAGGACAAATAATATTTGTGAATCGTGGAACCAGAAGTTTCATCAACTGGTAGGAATATCCCACCCAACTATTTGGAGGTTTATTCGTGGAATTCAACAAGATGAAGCAACGGTTTCAACTATGCTTCATCAAGATGCTGTGGGCCAACCACCAAAAAAGACATCTAAAAGAGCGTTTCAGACTTTGCAGAAACGGCTCCAGTCTTTGTGCTTAGCGTACAACGCTGGAACTAAAAGTTTGACAGATTTTTTGCTTGGTGTTTCATTTAATGTGATGCACAGTAGAAAATGAACATGTAAAACGCTTATGGTATTATAACGACTTACATTTTCTTTACTATTTTCTGTTTGGAAATTTTGATATTGGCAAAACATAAAATGTGTAAATAGTAATATACAAACTCATTAGGGGCCATTTTGCCTGTGCTTTTAACATTTACTGAAGCTGGCATTATGATCCCCTACTGGTGTTTGTTCTTGCGTCGAGTATCCGACACTTCGATTTTGCAGAGTACAATACCAACTGAATCGCTTTCCAAGTTTGATTAAGATCAGGTAAGATTTTTGGTCACTTAGTGTGTCTCTACTTCGTTCAAGAAATATGAAAAGATAACCGTGACAAAATTTCCATGGTAATTAATATTTCTGTGATAGAATTACTGAAAATTTTCTCTCTTATCTCAGACATAATATTTAAAATAATATGTAACTATTGTAACTATTTATTTAATAATCTATGCAATTTCAAAAACTTTTTCGAGTTTATTCATTGTGCCATGTTCTATAAGACACTGGGCATTTTCGGTGACAAAATTACCGGTGGCGAAATTACCTACATGCTAATATTTTGGTGACGAAATTACCGTGACGAAAATTCCGGTGGCGAAATTTCCGGTGACGAAATTACCTAAGTTCAGTATAGAGAAGGTCCTTTTCCAGAATGTTACAGTTTTCTGTGACTCTGTCCAAACAGACTAGAAAGGGGTGCGCAGAGAAACAGTAAAATAAGTTTGTTAAAGCAATGCAACTTGGTGTTTGAAGTAAAACAGCTGACAAGTTGGATTATACTAATGGTAAAAGTTCAGGATACATAATGAACATGTAAATTCTATTCTGAAATTAAAAATAAATGATAATCATTTATCAATCTCCGTTTGTATATACTGAAACACAAACAAACAAAAGAAAACAACAAAAGTATTTGTTTTCAATTGTTCATTACATCATAAACAAACTAACATATTGTGTACACAATTCACTTGCTGCCTCAAGTAAATTAATGTATTGGATATTGGTTAACGATATTTGTAACATATAGGCGGGAGCTCATGTGGTTCGGATTCCACGTTAATCAGTAGGTCCACGTCTTACGTAGCCTCGCTGCTGAAAGGTACGCTAAACTGAAATTCAACTCAACTCAATTTGTAACATGTAAATTTAGATAATGTCTAATGTACAGTGAAACCTGTCAACTTGGCCACCTCTCTAAGTTGGCCACCTGCTTACCTTGGCCTAGTTCGTTTTGAACCTGCATTTTCCCCATAAGACATTCGTTACTTACTACTCTATAAGTTGGCCACCTGTCTATCTTGAAAGTTGGCCACACTGAAGCAATGTTTACCCTATGATGATAATGATAAATTTACCTGCGTATCTTGGCCACGAAAAATACAATTTTGTTATTTTTCTTAACTCTTTCGAATTCCCATATGAGAGGCAGATGTTCTGTATTTGTGACTGGACACTAAGAAGCATAGATTCGCACGATTTGTTCTTGGAGGTCAATGACCAGAACACTACCCTCATAAAACGGTGGTGAAGGAAGGTGTGAATAAGAAAAGACACGTACAGGAATTCAGGAAATGGTTGTACGTATTTGTTTACCCTGTCTGTTTTGGTAAAACCATTAGCTATATCGGCTCCTTTCATCAGTGGGAAGCTTTAGTAATTCCGGAAAATTCTCAAGGTTAAAGCTCAATTGTCATTTATTGGCACCTGACTGCATGTCAAAAGGTAGCGGAGGTTTTGAGATATGAATTCCCTCAAGATTTTCTCAAAACATCTTTTGCTCTTGGGAAACTTCTAGTTCATTGACAAGAAGTAGTTAACTACAATATTAGAATGTGCATACCTGCCGAAAAGAACAAAGCAAATATGTCTAGAATGAACCACCATTCAGTAACAACTGAAAAGAAGTCATATAAATTGCATATGAATTTCTCAATTTATAACTTAGCTTTTCCTGTTTTCAATCTGAATAACTCAGTGTGCTATAATATCAATTTTAATAAACTGCTTACATACACTTCTATTTCATGATTGTTTGTGTTATTGTGTTTTCAATCCGAATAATCCAATGTACCAGACTAGTTTTCAGCAAGAGAAAGGTATGCATATATATTAAACATACTATCAAGAGCGCCAATCCTGGGGGACCGAGGGGGCCCGGAACCCCAAGGCTCATGTGGCCCCTATCTTATTTATGAGTATACAATATTTGGTATAATTTGAGTGCAATTTGTCTTAAAATCTTCATATACATACCTTCTGCATCTGAATGCACCCTCCCCCCCAATTTACAGAGAAATCGGCGCTCTTGCATACTATAGTACTATTTTCTAGTACTCTATATTTTTATGATTACTCTATATATATTATTTATAAGTAGCTGTCGTGCCACTGCTTATTAAAATTTTGCAATCAAGTAATACTAGAAATCCTGTTCTAAAAATACACAAATCACACTTATTTTCTGTAAGTTGGCCAACTGTCTAAGTTGGCCACTTTTCGATGGAACCGATACTGGCCAACATAGACAGTTTTCACTGTAAATGGTAACGGCCATTATAAAAAGATATTAGAAAATATCTCCTTTATTCCAACACAAACTGTAGCATACCGGAATCTCTGCTTCTCGTTTAAAAAATACACTTTACATACTTAAAGCTTTTAGCATTTTTGTTGTTACTTAGGAAGGCTGAATTATATATATATATATAATGTGGAACTTAGTGTCAACACATGACTAGCACATAGTCCCACAAAGTGTCTTCTTTAAGTGACATTTTATTTTTCTTTCCGCGGTTTTGTTCATTGTGCACCCTTACAAGCGAGGAATCAATCCTCTTCTTCAATTGGATACTTATTGTTTTCAATGTGTGGTGAACAGAACAGTTCTCTTACTCCATATCATATCTCCTCTGCCTCAGATTGGCTACCCCAAGGGCGCGCCCTAGAGGGAGTTCCACGTCCACCGGATCCAGATTTTCCCAAAAATTTCCAAATTCAACATACATTTGTACATTGGAGTCTCTGGCATGTAAAATTTAGGGGGGACATCAAAGGAAATGATCTAACTGCTAGTGAGTATCTAAATAAATTAAATTAAAATAAAATATTGAATATTTCGTATTTCAAAATATTGGGGGGACGCGTTCTCCGTCCCCCCGCCAGAGACGCCCATGCATTTGTACACTTGCTAACTAAAACTATACTTGCTTGACACAAAAATGATTGGTATAGCATGAAAATTTGATCTTACACTTCATCTTACTCTTCCCTTTAAAAAAAAAAAAATAGTTCTACCACTTCTTTCTGAAAATATGGTTAGAAGTATTTTACAATTACTTATCGTCTTTTAAGGTGCAGAATAATGCATGTTCAATACTACAGTACAATAGACGTAGTGGCTTGTAGTATTGAACTTCCAAAACTTGGCCCCTCCTAATAAAAATTTCTGGGTGCGTACCTGGTTATCCCACACCGTTGAAAATATGTGGTTACTTCACGAACATTTGAGCTCCTCCGTGGCTAAGCGGTTACCGTACGCGCCTTTGGCGCAGGAGACCCGTGTTCGATTCCCGGCGGGAGCTCATGTGGTTCGGATTCCACTTTAATCAGTAGGTCCACGTCTCATATAGCCTCGCTGCTGAAAAGGGACCTTAAACTCAAAATCACCTCACCTCACCTTCACGAACATTTGTTCCTGGTATGTCTGTGATATGCAAAGAACAAGAAAGAGAGGGAATCCTTCTTGAGAAAAGAATACTAGTCTTTTGCTGTCACCTGGTGGTTACTGCCAAAACTAATCCAACTGACGATCAACAAGGTATCAGTTCTTAGCTCGTCGATCACAAATGAGCGCGAGTGAGTGCGAGTCCCATTGAAAAGTAGTGAGCCAGACCTTAAGCGGGTAAGAGTCTAAATCAGCGTGAGCTTCATTTAGATTAATGAGGGTGAGCCCTTTGGATGATAATGAGCTAGAGTCCGTAGGATGCCTGATCAAAATGGCCTTCTTTACTTCTGGTTTTTAGTAATAAAAAAATAGTTGGCAATAGAACCATATTAAAATATTAGTAGCCTATCGTTCAAGAAAGTATGGGGGTATCTAATTTATATAGCGTCTCGTTTGTAGATTCCGAACGATTAGCGTGCGGGCTTTAAATGTGTGTAGTCCCAGGCATTGGCCTTGTTTCCATCAGTTTGGAGACTAGCTTCACTTATGTGGTATCGAACTCCGGTCTCGAAAATTAGAAATAATGGAACGGAAGCTGATGGAAGGACCATTTATCACTCAATTAAAAGACGTTTGGTGAGTCGTAGACCTTCAGTTTATCGAGCGGGAGAAGGCTAGTCGTTAGGGATCGTGCTTCACAATCAGCAGGTTCCGGCTTTTAACCCTGCAACCCTCGCGCGGGGTAAATATGACCCCAGAGGGATATTTTTGTTTGGCTCTCCTAGACAGTTGGTAATTCTGACCCGGCCACCCTACTATTAAATCATGTTAAGAGTACAATACTTACAAAAATATGCTATTAACATTTTTCGTACACAAAAATTACGTTTAATATAAAGTGGGGTCACTGTGGCCTCATGCGGGGGTTGTTGATACCTAACACCGCGAGAGTGGTGCAGGGTTAATTCCGCTGCCGTTGTTCAGACTGAGGTTTCCTCAGTCAATGAACAGCGATGATTGATCAGATGGAATTTAGTTATCTGATGTGTGTTCAGCACATTGGCTTTCACTCACTATCTTTATTTCTGAAACTAAATAGAAATAAAATTATTTTTCTTTAGAAACAAAATATAAATATTTAGTTCTAAACAAAATAAAAAAAAACATTTCAAAATATTACACTGCTTCTATGTTTAATTACATAAATAGATGGAAACTATGAAATGAATACATTTATCCTTGAAAATGTCGAAAAAATGTGTCAAACATTATGATAATTTCTATGATAAATGAAGCGATTTTTCATATTAAAGTAAGCTGCATTGAAATGCAAAAAGTTGAGCTGCACTCTGCCGCACCTTTCTTCGAAGTTGCACCAAGCGAATACTAGCATGGTGCCTTTAAATATACAGGGTGTCTCAAAACAGCACCGACAACGTTTGGGAGGTGATTTCTGCCACCAAAACAAAATTAAATGTATAGACCAACCTGGGTGCACAAACGCTTCCTTTCGGAGTTATAGGCTGCCGAAAACATGAAAACTTGAACTTTAAAGGTTCATAGCTCCAAGACTATGGGATCTACCGCAGTCGGGTCAAGACTTCACTTAGGAACTAATATGTGCTCTATCCAAATATCCATGTTTTAGAATCCTAAGGTACTTCCGCAACAATGTTTATAGAGGTAGTTCGTGAGTTCTTCAATTTATAGCCTATGCCCGTAGCCAAGCCCCTCTATAAAAATTGTTGCGTGAGTACTTTAGGAATATGAAACATGGATTTTTGGATAGGGCACATATTAGTTCCTACGTAAAGTTTTGACCCGGCTACGGTAGGTTCCATAGTTTTGGAGCTACGGGCCTTTTAAGTTCATTTTTTCATGTTTTCGGCAGCCTATATCTCCGAAAGGAAGCATTTGTGCAACTAGGTTGGTCTATACTTTTTTGTCTTATCTTGGTGTCAGGAATCACCTCCCAAACAGTCGGTGTTGTTTTGAGACACCCTGTAGAGCATAACTTTCCTCATGCTGTTGTTGTTAATTGGTTGATGATTCCAGTGTACATTGACCACTCAGTTTATTTGTTTGTTGAAGTTAGCGTGACTTATCAGCAGAAAGATTACATGAGATATGGACGTACAGTTTAAAGAGATACTAGAACCACGGTAATGCGTTCAATGCTCGCCCACGGGGAATCGAACACGGGACCATGTGCACAGAAGACGAGCACGCAAGTCACTATAAGCCAGCAGAGAGGGTTCATTCATCACTCAGATTGTATTTGGAACTTGTTAAATAAATACTTTAAATCAATAGTTAGGCCTATATTAATGCCTGTAAAAGCTAATATTTTGCTGATGCTTACATGCTTAGAAGTAACAACAAAAAACATAGCTCTTTGAAAATGCCAACTTGCGTGTCCATAAGCGAGTTTCTACTTCGTCACATCAGGTTCTTGTGGTGTTGTCAATTTGGAACAGGAGATGCTTCCTATCTTCTCTCACTACTGGGGCAATCCAAATGAAATCGACCAATTTCCAGGTAAAGGTTGCTTACAAAATTTATTTATTTTTAAATTTTTTACCTAAGATTGTACCACATTCAGGGAGTTGAAAACGGGTATTCATTTATTTTTTAGCTTCACAGGTTTGTTTGTGGCGGCCATTTTATATAGGTGCCTGAGCGTATTTTGCACTTTTCAGAGGATTCCGTTTAACGCTGTAACGTTTTAGGTTTTAAAAATAATGAGTTCAAACCAAACCCATATAAAAGATAATGGAATGGACAACATTATGTGTCCTGTGCACATTAAGACGTACTTTAGAACATCGAAAAAAGAAGCTCTAAACACTGAGGTTGGAAATTTAGAAATGGCCATTTTGAAATGTCCATTTTGAAACAAAAAAATAAGATTCACCTTCTGTTCTTTGTCTACATACAGACTAGATAGTAAACAACGTCCCTGACAAGTTTCAGATCTGAGAACTGCATACTTGGTTTTTTTGGAAATTTTTAAACTTTGCGAATTTTCGAAAATCGTGTATTTTCACCATCAAATATCTCAGGGAGGACAAAAATGAAAAATCCCAAATTTGCATTAAATAGACGATAGTTGTGGAGTAACAAGTGAGTAAAATTGCATCACTGAGACTTGAGTAGTTTCTGAGTTATAAGTTGTTGCAGTGATGTGAAATTCACGATTTTAAAAACTGAACAGATGTGCAGGTTTTGTGTCGATATAGTATCTCAGGCATACAATTTATGTATGTTTCATCTTCGAGATTTGCTACTTATAAAAGAATTATTAATAACGTATCATATCATAGATTTGTACCCCTGACGAAAACACAAATCAGATGTTATGAATACTCACAACCAGATGAATTTACTGATTGCTTCCAGATTTACTGATGTACTTCCAGAACATAGCATGTTGTCATTTGCACCTAATGATACCGTAGCCTGTATTTATGACAGAAATGGTGGATTGTGGAAATTCAAGACATCAGTCAGGAAACTAACAATCTTTTTGATCACTTTTTCCATCCTTATCGTCCAAGAACCTCTTTTAAACTATGTACTAACACAAAGTGTGGGAGCCAATCACTAAGGTTCGCCGGTAACTCACACCCACAGAGTTCATAACTCCTACAGGTCGTACTTTCTACATCACTGCCAAACTCTATACACAAATTAGTCAACTATTTACCTCACTGATGACTTAACAGCAGCGCTATAGGCAAAAAAAGAAACAAGAGATGACTTTCGTTTTTTGTGCAAGATATGATTCATAAATTATGCATACTTTACCCATTTAATATTACTGTGGTGTTATTTTGACTTTTGTTACAAAGTTTATATTCACTCCAATGGCGCTTCATGATATTAAATCCCAGCGAAGAAAAACCTTATAACTCAGAAACTACTGGAATCTCAGCAACGCAATTTTACCCACGTCTTACTGCACAACTATCGTCTATTTTGTGCAAATCTGGAATTTTTTACTTCTGTCGTTCCAGAGATATTTGATGGTGAAAATACACGATTTTCAAAAATTCGCAATATTTAAACATTTCCAAACAATCAAGTATATACCGGTAGTTCTCAGATCTGAAACTTGTTTAGGACGTTGTCTATTATCTAGTCTGTATGTAGACAAAGAATTGAAGGTGAATCTTATTTATTTCGTTTCAAAATGTACATTTCAAAATTGCAATATCTAGGTTTCCAACCTCAATGTTCAGAGCTTCTTTTCTCGACGATCTGAAGCACGTCAAAAGAAACTAGAATATTGTCCATTCTATTATCTTTCATATGGTTTTGGTTTGAACTCATTATCTTTAAAACCTAAGAAGTTACAGCGTTTAACGGAATGCACTAAAATGTTCAAAATGCGCTCAGGCAACTATACAAAATGGCCACTACGACAAAACCTGCGCGTCCAAAAAATAAATGAATACCCGTTTTCAACTCCCTAAATGTGGTACAAACTTAGGTTTAAAAATAATTTAAAAAACTAAATTTTGTCAGCAACCATCATTGGTCGATTTCATTTGGATTGACCCTACTGCGAATGTGGTAAATATCAGCCACCCTATCTAGAAATATATTAGCACACTAATTGCTCACTTGAGCAAATAGAAAAAAAAGTAATTATGAACACACGTGTGCAAACCGCATGTTTCTATGACAACTCGTTGTGCTTTTAAATCTTTCCACATAAAACGATTATGAAAATATTTGCTAATATTTTAATGGATAACATACATATTCAAGCTGAGTGTGTTTTCCATATTGTCATTAGTGTCATCTGTCGGAGCAGTTTAGAATCAAATAGAAGAGAAACTCTTGATCAATACTGTACTTGGCGTTAGATAAACTTGAGTTGTTTCAAAGTATTCCGTACATCTTTTGTTTCTCTTAATCTGCGTGAAATTTGAGTTTAATGTTTAAAATGAAAGAAAAAAATGTTATCATAAAATTTTGTTACAAAGTTGCTTTGTCGATCTTAGAATGGCTTTAGGATGATTCAATTGCAGATATTGAAGACATTCTTCCAATTTTATTTTTCCTCCATGAGCTTATCTTGCTGTATGACAATATTCCACTGCAATCAGCAACAATAGTTAGTTCCTTACAGGTAACCATCACTACCCACTCTTCTTCAGTGATGCCAACCTGAAATTATATTGTAAAACTCTGTCCCATATTGGTTGTAGGTAGAGCATTAATAAAAAGAGTGTCTGAAATCGACTCCCACTACCGGGTATTATTACAAAAATTCCATTATAAACAGTATTTTACAAAAATACTACAAAGATAATTTCTCTAAGTTTGCAATGTTAGATATAGGTAGTCTTTGACCGCAAGGTCACAGACAGGATCTCCACAGAGCCCCGTAGCAGGCTAAGCAGAGTGATGTTAGGGATCCCAATGCTCCGTGGCAAGCAGAGGGTTGGTTAAATGACCACAGAACCCCGTAGCAGGCTAAGCGGCTGAGGTTAAGATTACCGACAGAGCCCCGTAGCAGTCTAGGCCAGGAGATAGGAAAAGCCAAGAGTCCCGTTGCAGACTAGAGGCCTGGGGTTAGGTTACTCCTAATGTTCCGTTGCAAACAGTAGGAGGGACACCAGAGAACTGGTCCAGGTCCGCTGTCGGCCATAAAATTTATAGGGGTCCTCGGACGGCGGTGGCGCTGCTGCTCCATTGGTGTCGTCTGCTTCGTGGGAGAAGCCTATAAGTCCGTCGTCTGCAGGCCATAGTGGATCCATCTGGTGTGTAGAATCTTCTTGTAAAAACATGTGGTGGTGTTTGTAAACATAAGCGTGGAGTTCTTTGTACACAACACCACGAGGGACATTACAATATAAAATCCCATTTCGAGAGGCACAAATTCACATTTTCTTTTGAATTTCCCACGTCATATTCATTACAAAATTAAAATTAAAGGAAAAAAATATGAGAAATGAAACTATTGTATGTCACACATTTTCTTCCTTCAATATATGAGTAAGCTATCCGTAAATTTCTTTCTTCCACGTTTAGCAAGTAGTTGATGGATAACTATTTTTCTTAACTGAATGAAGCATTTGAAAATACTGAAAAAAAACAAGGACATTTTGTCTGTTAGGATTACTTTGTGTCATCTTATTGTAATGAACGTAAGGGTATTAGAAGAACTGTATTTCAATCGTTTTTTATACAACATTTTCGAAGTTGGTTGTTTGTAATTTTGCATTTTACTTTTTTCCGTGGAACTTGTTATTTGATAATTATAACTTAAGTTTGCTCTAGTATGCATTCTCTGGTAACAAAACTTGACAATTAACATTGATTTTAACATTATTGAGAAGTCATTGGCCTCTCTTTCATGCATAATGAATTTTGTTCTGTCAACAAAAAATTCCATATTTGGTGACAATTGCGTCGAATTCCCTTTATCCGTTTTCGAGAAATTAATGTCAAAAAATTCCACAAAATGGGATTTTTCCCACAGGTTGTCAAACTGTTCTTCGTACTTAACCGGATTTTGTTCTTACCACCAAGATTTGACACTGCAGGTAATATACAAGACAGTGGCGGCCCTTGAAGGAAGTCAAGGGGGTAAATATTTAAATTGTGTCACTACAATCTAAGGGGGAGGAAGTTTATTTCATCTACCAATTCTTACATACAACTTTTTTGAAGCTATATGTAGCTCTCTTTCTTTAGCTTGTAGCGATAAAATTTTACGTTTTGCCCATCTGACTTCCTTCAAGAGCCGCCTCTGATCCAAGAACAAATCATGATTGCACCACTCTCACATGCTTTCTTCAACCATATACAAATAAACTGCAAATCGCTTATCATTGAAGAAGAAACAATTGCCATGAAAAAGTAATGACAGTACTTGAATATACTCACCCGTGTAGGGTTTGGAATCTTAGACAACTGAAAATTGTTCGAGGATAAAATATTTCTTGCCATTCTTATCAGTCTAGTCGGTGTTAAAAAGTACCACCTTGATTACATGTAGAGTACAGAACAAAGCCTCCAACAAAAAGGCTAAACGTACACTTATATATATATATATATATGATGCTCGAAATGACTACTAGTTATTCATAATATACAGACTCAGTAGATTACTCCATTTTATTTACACTCAATTGATAAAGATATGATAAATCTACTGACACATGCATATCTGATTCTGAATGCAAGGTGCTGCAATTTATCAGCACAAAGAATAGTGTCAAGTGTCCGCAAAGATAAAACTCAAATGATGTCAGGTTTGGGCTTCTCTGATGCCACTAACACATTCTTATTGACTTCTCAAGTAAATCTTGAAACTGATCATCAAAAGTATTGTAATTAAACGACGAGCAGATATAGTCTGTCGTGTTGCAATCAGACTGAAATGAGTGAATTTACTGAGTACAGACTTTTAGAACACCCTGTATATAATACAAATAGTACAGTATTACGTATAAATTAATTAGCTGCAGCACACCATTGGCCTGTACTTTGATGTGAAGATGGAACAGGGAGAATATATTACATTGACTTGAATATAAGCACAAACACACACATACACACATCAGGCACGCACCTAGAATTTTCTTGGAGGGTGAATCCAATATTATAAACCACTACGTCTATATAGTATTGAACAGGTATAATTCTGCACCCGAAAAGATGATAAGTAATTGTAAAATACTTCCATCTATATTTTCAGAAAGAAATGAGAGAACTAGAATGTTTTTGTAAGAGAAAGAGTACAGATGAGGTGTAAGATCAAATTTTCATGCTATATCAATTATTTCTTCGTTTTTTAAAAAATATGTCTTTTATTGAGAAAGTGTACAGATTTATATTGAATTAGGAAGTTTTGGGAGGGCTCGGACTCGCTGGACCCGCCTCGTGGGTGTGTCCTTGACACACACACAAACCTAAAAATTGTGTCAGTTTCGAGAATCCGTTCATTTTTGCGGATACAAGCACCCTCTGTGAAAACACTACAGAAAACTCAGGCAACTATTAAACTTAATGGCTCATCATTGTCTTGCGAAACCAATGACTTATTATCTCTTGTAAAAAATAAAATAATAACTACTGGAAGGCCTCGCTTACATTCGAGTAAATGCGGTATATTAAATTCGAGTTTATCAAGAAACCAAAATAGATTTGTCGATGAAGAGTCAAGACAGAAGTGCTGAGCTCCGTTAGACTTTTGTCAGTTCCCTTACTGAACTTAGAGGAACAACAGAATGAAAACAAGTTCTTGTGTCCTTGTGCTCCTCAAGTTTTGTCAAAGAAAGCTGGGGGAACAAAAAACAAAAATTTCCTCTTTGTACATAGTTTGTGAAGAGGATGGAAGTTAAAACCAAGATTGGCTGCAAGGGAACATATTTTTTCATCACTCACTTTCTTACTTTCGACTTGGGGTTTGAAAATGAATTCTCAGATGCAAATACTCGTAGCAACTGGAGAGAAATATTTTAGCTGACAATTCCCTTCTGCAGGGAATTTTAAAATGACAAAAGAAAGGCGAAGAAAGGAACAGCCACGGCGCAAAGCAGCAAGAAGAGAAATGAGTTTTTGAGAATTGTGTGCAAGTTGGTAGCAGTTGGGGGAAAAAACTTCTTTTCCAACATAAAATGATTGTCACTTCTCTCTGTCGACTTGATTTTCTTCAAAGTAATATGGACGCAAGTGCTCTTAAGAATAGTTTCTTTCTTTGTTTCTCTGTCTCTTCTTATGTCTGTGTCAGTGAAAGTGAGTTGTCGGGAAACTTGTTACTAATGGATTGGTCAAACACAATATTCCTTCGCTAAAACTTACGGTGGTTAATGTTTAGCGTTGACTTTACAAGTAAGCCTATGTGCGTCACTCTTATTGAGTATGTGCCACAATGCGAGGAGTTTGTGAGTCACTGTTAGAAATATATATCACTGTTAGGAGTGTATTTCATCATTAGAAGTATGCGTGTCACCGTTATTAGTATATGTGTCACCATTAGAAGTAGGTGTCACCTTTAGGAGTATGTGTGTCACTGTTACGAATATGTGTGTCATAGTTAGGAGCAGTGTTCACCGTTATGAGTATGTGAGTCACCGTTAGGAGTACGTGAGTCACTGTTAGGAATATGCGTTTCACTCTTGGCGTGTCTATCATCGTTAGAAGTATATGTGTCATCGCTAGAAATATGTGTCATCGTTAGCAGTATGTGTATCATAGGAGTAATGTGTCACTGTTAGGAGTATGTATGCTATCGTTAGGAGTATATGTGTCATCGTTAGAAGTATTGTGTCACCATTAAGAGTATCTGTGTCACTGTTAGGAACATGTGTGTTACCGTAGGGAGTATATGTGTCACCGTTAGTAGTGTGTGTGTCACTGTTAGCAGAAGATAAACAATTGTGCAGTCGCCCCTTGTCGGTCCGAAAGCTCAGATAATGTACTTATAAACAACGTAATCGGGGATGTCAGAACCGACAAGTTGCGCCCATGATTTCGTATACGCTGAG
Organism: Thermobia domestica; assembly: GCF_964235325.1. NCBI lineage: Eukaryota > Metazoa > Arthropoda > Insecta > Zygentoma > Lepismatidae > Thermobia > Thermobia domestica. The sequence goes on from NC_137461.1 coordinate 253,511,059, forward strand.
TTTAACAAAACATGAGGTACGGGATCCAACCTGGGTTGCATTTAAATGAAATCCAACACGTACAAAAGAAACAGACTGTGATGTTAAAGGGGGTGAAAAGGGGCAAGAAGGGAGTAACTTTCAGGATAGGTTAATCTACTCGCACTTATTTGCAGGTCAGATCGTTGTCCTCTTGGCGATTCCTCCAACGGGCCGACGTCCGTCCATCCCTCTGTTTGGCTGGTTGGCCGTTCAAGTAAAAGGTTAAGAGTCGGCGAAACCCGGACTGTGAAACCAACTTTACGAAAACCGCAACTTTAGTTAAACTTAAAACTTCTTCTCAAAAGGCAATACATCGTCGTAGATGGCTATCTGGCGTTAGCCGAAACAAAGGTGCTCTATAAGACAGAGCAAGGCTTTCAATCGTAAATTTCAAAATGAAGCTCGCGGTTTACATTCTAACTCGTCCCTCGCTCCATGTCGACTGTCCCTTGCAAAAGTCTCTCAATCGATTTTGTATAACGTTCCTTCCGGGTTCATATCCTCGGTTATTCACTCTGATTTGCGTCTCGATGAAAACAGTGCGTGCTCGTAGATTAACCAAGGTAAGGTGATGATAGGAATGCGGATGGGGAAGCAATCTGTTATTTTATTAATTGAGAAAATACAAACGTAAGAAGTAAATGACAGAGAGCAAAGGCAAATGAATTTAGAAAAGAAGTCGAAAGGTGATTTAACTTAAAATGAATAGTTATTCTTTTCACTGCAATCTATATATATAAAAGAGAACGTACAAAATCCTTTGTCCGCTCATCACGCTAATACGGCTGAACCAATTTCTTTCATTTTTGGGGGGTTATTAGGATTTGGACCCTAGATGGTTTTTATCATATCACTTTAATTTTTAATTACCAGTGTCTTGAGATAATTGACCATTCAAGTGTCCATAACGTACAAATCCTTTGTTATTAGTTCATCATAGGTAAAAATAAACGTATTTATATGCAACCCGCATGACCGTGTCACTCGGCGGGTTAACATAAATGACAGGCGATATACAGCGGAAAATAGCTTGAATCTTCTGTTTAAAATTTTTTAATTGATTTGCTTATTTTTACAGACACTTTTACAATATGCCAGCACCGGGATGACCGCAGCGAAGCGGGGCGGGTTAACATAAATGACAGGCGATATAATGTTAAGATTTACTGCAATCTTCTATGGTTTTTATCATATCACTTGAAAGCGAAAAAGTAAAAATTATCTAAGTAACAAAGTTTATTGCGTTCCGGGGTGACCGCAGCGAAGCGGGGTGAACGCTGCTAGTGTTCTTTAAAAATAAAATGTCCCATTGTTCAAAATTAGATACTTTGCCATGTGTCCAAATACACATATCTTCACACCCCCCCCCCCTGAAATCAAAGTCCCGAATGAAAACATTTCGGAGACAAACAAAAAAAATCACTTTTTAGTTTTTCTAATAAAAAAAACAGTAGCATCTTTGTAGTTCCTTTCAGTGTTTATGATAAAAACACAGCAGCAAATATAGTCTGGAAAGAATCATATGATAAGAAATGATGAGTACAGCAGAAATTTTCACACACTAACACAATTGACAGCAGAACAGTCAATGCCAAATGACGTAAGCACAGCAACGTCGATATTGTAAACACAGCATCACTAAGCACAAATGTAGGTCTGGAAATCACAGGTACAATGTTCTTACACATCACATAACTGGAAAGTTCATTCAGTACAAGTAGATTATAGGAGTAGGGTAGACAGGTATATAATAGTAACATCACAAAATTTCGGGAATACAGTCAATGACTGCCCAAAACATGTAAGATATGAGAATAGGGACAATAATTTGATAAAATAATGGAATGAATAAAATCGACGAAAAATCAGGGGGAAAGTGCAAAAGTGATAATTAAACCATAATCCATACGTATATATCTATATATGGTAAATAAAAACTCCAATTCCAATAAAATTGTAACTCTATAATCAAAATAATCATTACGCGGTAGAAGAAAAATTAATCTAGCTACCCATAGAAAGAACAGATAAAACAACACAAGAGAATGTTGATTTCAGGTTTTAGAAAAACGAATTGTGGAGAATTTAGTTCCACAATGTCCGACGTATTGGCAGAGTTATAGTCCTCTGCACTGGCTATTAAAACCTTAAGGAAATCAACATGACAGACTATCACCAAACATATTCCTAAATCCCTAACTAAATATGCGATAAAAGAGAAAAAACTTCTTTTTTTCTTATACAAAAGTAAAAGTACGTATACCCACAGGCAAAAGTGTAATCAAATCAATTCTTCAAATATACAGAAATATACATCAAATAAGCACAAATCTTCATCATACATAAATCCCAAGTCATCTTCATGATGAAATACGCAAGTTTACTATATACACTGTAGGCGACAAAAATTGATCATTCCAAAAGATTACTAAAATCATGCAAGAGGTTGTAACAGTGTATATTCCTTTGAAAAGAATACATTGACTGAGTATATTCCCAATAACTAATAACAAATCGTAGGATCGAATCAAAAATGCAGGGAAGAAAAACTTCATTCTTCTTTACATCCACATTTGGGTCATAAAATGCATATTGAAAAATGCAAAACCGTAAGAATTCCTTCTTCATCACTATCATAACATAGATAGCATACAAATATAAATTCACAGTCGCGTCTATCTCCCTAGTTTTCTTCTGCAAAACATAATGTATCAATAAGATGTTCATCTGGCGCCTAGATACTAATTTATTCAGTTTATAAGCTGTGGATAAGATGACCAGGAAAAAGAACGTGTTCTACAAAGTTAACCAACAGTTCTAAGTAACTGAAAAAACAATTATGTCTATATGAGTACTCCTTTTTCTTCTTCTCTTCGTTGTAATTGTTATTGCCGGCAAGACTTAGAAACACAAACAAACCAAAACAAATTCCATAATGACATGGCCAGTGTCAAAACAAAATTCGTCACCAACTTTACAGATGTTCCTAATCCATCAAATCTTCCTTTGAGAACCGTCTTCTTTTTTCCTCTTTTTTTTTTAGAAAAAAAACTTCATTGCAGAGAAACAGCTTCCGCTCCTTTTCTTTCTTCCAAGGGAAAATACACAGGTAAAAGACGCTGATAGAGATCCCAATTCTCCTTGTCGAAAATACACAATACAATACGATCTATGTTGTCCACATGATCCTCTAAAAATTTTCGTGTACTCAACAATGCAATTCTCGCAGCAGATTCCTTAGGAAAATGAAATGCACCAGCAGCGATGCAAGGAAAAACCACAGTTGAAAGCTGATTTTTCAATACAAAATCAAAACAATTGTTATAACAATTCTCCAAAGTCTTCTTGTTCGCATCTCTGGGACCACACGTCAATAGTACATGATCAGCGGGGAGATTATAACCTGGAGCAATTTTCACTTGTCCTGGTTTTAAAGAACGTATTTTCTCGCAATCTTTACGAAATTCTTCTCCTGCAGCTGCTTGGATACTTCTGTCTGCTCCTCCTAATGGAATAAGTAATTCATTCGTGGGATTGACAACAGCGTCAGCTTTAATCATAGCAATATCTCCACGGAAAACACTGATTTTCTTGTTGATTGCAGAATTGACACCAAACTTCGGTTTCAAACCGGAACAATTCTTCCCTGTTTCAGCCCAAGTGGGTATTTGGTTGGCAGTCACAATCTCACGAAGATTCACAGATGGAATATCTTCTTCTTTTTCTATCATGTTCACCACAGGGTTAAAAAAGATCTCATAGTGTTCTTTTTCTTTCTCTCTCTTCTGCTTTTCTTCCTGTGCTTCGGCACAGCAGACATTCGCAGTAGCATCCTCAACAACGTCTTGTATATTCAAGTCAACGTCATCTTCTTCTTCTTCCTCCTCGTTTTCCTTCTCCTGTTTCTCGTAGTACTTCTTCAATCTTTGTACTGCAATCGAATCAACCTTGAATCTTCCTCGCGCAGTCTTGAACTTAACAAAATAGGAATTTGGGTGGTCAATATCTTGAATGATTCCTGGACCAAAATAACGTCCACTGAAAGCTCTGGTGGATCCTTTCTTCATGGTGCTCTCCAAAATCGATACCTTGTCTCCGACTTTAAAATTAGGTTTCGAATGACGTTTGTCATAAAATTTCGTTGCCGTCTTATGTCTCTAGAACCATTTATCATGGGCTTTGTCTCGTATTTCTCCAAGTTGCTGTAAGCGTTCAGCATTGTCCTGAAATTGACAGGGGGTGTCCAAAATTGCTTCGTGTAGCATCCTACATCTGAATCCATGCAAAAGTTCAAAGGGGCTGTATCCAGAGGATAAGTTGACAGTTAAATTGTGGGCTAACACAACAGATGGCAGCAGTTCGACCCATTTTCCTTGGTCTTTATTACACAACGCAGATTTCAGTCTCTGTTCAATGTTTCGGATAGCTATCTCAGCAGTCCCGTTAGCGTAATGAGCTTGAACATTTACAAATCGAATCTTAGCTCCAATCATCGCACACAACTCCTTGAATAGATTACTTGTAAAACATGGACCTTTGTCTGTGACTAATTCTTTAAAAATACCGTATTTCAAAATTACATTTTCATAAAGAAAGCTACTTACAGAAGACGCTGTTATATCTGCTAATGAACCACAAATAGTACACCGAGTAGCAGCATCCACAACGACAATCAAATACTTGTGTCTCAAAATATTACTCGAGGAGTACACTCCTCCAATGTCTACAAAAATGCGATAGAAGGGCGGCACTTGAGGATACGTTTGCAATATACCATAAGCAGAACCAGATTTATTTTTGCTGGAGTGGCAAATTAAACATTCTTTACATTTCTGATAGATATATTGTTTCATATTAGGGAAATACACAGATTTCACTAAAAGATCATATGTCTTAGAAAAGCCTCCGTGACTTGAACCAATGGCAGAAGTATGAGCCGCATCAAAAACTTTATAGCGTAATGAAACAGGTACAGCAACTAAAAATTTCATACCACTAGATGTTTTTTTTGTTTTCTATACAATATTCCATCTTTAACCGTGAAATGAAATGCTTGTCTTTCAATTTTTGGATTTTTCTTTTCCTTGTTTTCTAAACAATCAAAAATATCCTTATAAAACGGGTCCTTCATTTGTTCATCTCTGAGAGAAGACTCGTCACTTAGCATATTGTTACACTCAGTAACAGTGGAAGAAAATACACGAGGGTCTTCCTCACTTTGTTGCTCATCAGAAATGTCCCTGGGGGCACGAGAAAAACGTGAAATAGCATCAGCTTCTACGTTAGATACCCCAGATATGTGTATAACAGTAAAGTTATACTGCTCAATGAAACTAAGCCACCTAGCAAATTTATCTACATTTTTTGTCTGCTTTAAAAACAAAAGACTCTTACAATCGGTTTTCAAAAAAAAAAAAGTGACGTCCTAGTAAAAAGTAACGAAAGGATCTAAAGGCATATATAATACTCAAAAGTTCAAGTTCATAAGGGTGTCTAGACTTCTTGCTTTTATTTAAGCTACGGCTACAGTAAGCAATGGGTGCTAACTCTGGGTCATCTGGAGAGGATATAGGTTGTTTGAGGACGGCAGCAAGACCGCGAGTTGAAGCATCACAGAACAAGTATACAGGGTGTTTCGGATTATAATGCATCAAATATGGCGATTTTATGATAAGGTCTTTAATTTTCTCAAAAGCATCTTGTTGTTTTTGTGTCCACTTAAACGGTACATCCTTTCTGAGAAGCGAGCTCAAAGGCTCCGCAATTTCAGAAAAATTAGGTAAGAATCGTCTTACAAAGATAGCTAATCCTAGAAAACTTTTCACATGTTTTTTCGTCTTCGGACGTTCATAATTACTAATGGAGTCTGTTATTTTCTTGGAAATTCGCAAGCCATCGTACGAAATATCGTGTCCCAAAACCGTTAATGAAAAATAAGCCAATTTCGTTTTTTCTGGTGCAAGTTTAAGACCACGTTCTCTAATTCGTTGAAATAACTTCTTGGTGAGGTTGATAACATCTTCAAAAGTGTTCCTACCCCCCAAAAAATCATCAAGGTACCCGAAAACTTGTTCAGATTCTAATCCTTCCAATGTCATTTTCACTAATCTGTTTAAACCAGCGGAACTAGTGATAAGGCCCTGTGGGAGTGCTGTAAAACAAAATGAACCAACTCCTGGGATTGAAAAGGCAGTGACGAGTTGGTATTCTTCCGCGATTTTCACTTGGAAGAAACCACTGAGCAAGTCCGAGCAGCACAGGTAGCGACACTTACTAAGACGCGAAAGAATGTCTTCTATCGACGGTAGAGGAAAACTGTCTGGTGCAATGTGTAGGTTAATAGCTCTACAATCCAAACAAAATCTATAAGATCCAGACATCTTTTTCACGAGAAGAATAGGCGAGTTATAACTCGAGATGCACCTCCTAATAACCTTTTGTTTGAGCAAAGTATCAATCTGTTTTTTAACTTCTTCTCTTAAGTGGAAGGGTATTGCATACTGATTGGTGTGAACTGGGACGTTATCTAGCATTTTAATTTCATGTACGTAGCCGTTGGCCACTCCAAAATCATCCTCTGACCAAGAAGAACAATCCTTATACTCTTCTATGACAGAATAAGGCATTTGCTTCTGATCGTCCGAAAGTTGAGAGTTAATGTCCACACGCTTGACATCAAAACCGACAGGAAAGTTATTATCGTCTTTTTTACTGCCTAAACCATTATTTTGAACACTATCTGTATCATTTAGGTAGTATGCACCCGGCCTAATGTCAATAGCTTCACCTAAATGAAGATTTTTCTCTAAACACAACTTTTTGTTGGTTGGGTTGACTACTCTAATGACAGGATTAACAGAATCCACTCTAGACTCATTGACAAAAATTTCGGCTTTAGAACAGATTTTGTCATTGGGTTGCAAAATATTTTAAGTCCCACTAAATCATTAATTTTACGAACAGGTACTGAAACACTGGAATTTGGTGTCAAAGTAACAGATTTCGCGTTATGAAATACGCTTGCATTAGGTTCGCTGTTTGTTCGGAAACTGTGCCTATAGCATGACTTTCAGGTAGCGCGTGATCAGTAGGCTTCCCAAACCTAACTATATGAACTACGTGAATATCCTGGTTAATAGTAACATGTTGAGGGAGTAACCAATCATTCCCCAACAAAACAGAAGATGCAAATTTGTCTACAACTCTAAAGGTATGCGTAAATGAATAGCCGTCAATTTTGAACTTCAGTACAGCTAACGTGTTAGTTTCAAGTTCTTTACCCGGAATGCCACGGATAATAGTACGTCTTTTAACAAGTCTAGTGTTCGGAGGAAGGAGTTCCCTAGTGCAAATTGAAATTTGACTCCCAGAGTCCAACAATGCTTTATACTCTTTATTTCCAATAGTAATTTTGATACAAGGCAGAATCCTATCCCTAACAATAGGCGTAGTTATCGTGTGGGTCTTAAAAGTAGGTCTCTCGCCATTCCCTGAACTATTTCCGCTATGGAAAACATTACCATTATCACTTCCCTTGAATTGTGCCAAATTGCATTGTAATGTTTTAGCAGGACAGTGTATTTTATTATTCACGTAAGACGTACTATGATTCTGTTTGCGCCTGTTCTGTTCGTTCTTAGCAATAACAGAAGTATTCGTTGTGGAGCCCATTCTATCATGCATATTATTATTATTATTGGCAATCTTACATTCAGAGGAACGAAAAGAAGAAAAAGAGTTACATTTCTGTTGATGAGGCGGAATAGAATCTACTGACTGTTGATCACTGCATTCTTTCCCAGCGGATAAGATATCATAATGCAAACGTGCAAGCATTTCTTTTCTTTCCTGTTGTTCTTCGAGAGGAAATAAAACATGAGAATTATCGCGCAATGAAACATCAACTATCTTAGCGATAAATTCCGGTGTACTATACTGCAAGATTTGTTCTTTCGAATTAGCTTTAATAAGCGTCTTATAATTCACTATTAACTCAGCTGACTGTTCTTGTAATAGAAATTAACATAGCGCATCAACGGATGGAAACGATTTATTGCATGTAAGCTTGAAGTACTGAGGCAATAACCCTTCAATAAGAAAATTAATTTGTTGTTGAATAGGCATGGCTTTATCGAAACTAAGTATGAGATCTAGCTTCTCATAAATATAAGTCATAATAGGTTCCCCTTCTATTTGATCTCTAGAACGAATAGTGTGTTCCGTCACCTTCTTAACTACAAAATCTCCAAATAATGTTATCATAAGTCTCTTTATGTCTACATACGACAAGTTCACAAATTCGTCTGTCCTAGTTAAAGCTAAAAACCACGCTAAGCTCCGTCCCGTAATAGATATGGAAGCAAATGACGCTTCTTCACAGCATTGAACTCATAAATGACACAGTAAGATTCGAAATACTCAAAAAACGAATAACGTCTTCCCCATACTTGCCGTGAAAAAATGTGGGGCGCACAATCGAATCTAGAGACGTAAGTTGAGCTTGTGCCATAATATAAGAATTCACCATCTTCTCTAAATATCTCTAAATAGAATAACTAAAAATGCACATAAAACAAAATAACACAACAAATTGAGAGGGTGGAGGGAGGGTGGCAAAACAAACAGAATTTCATCAAAGTCTAGCGGTGGGCGGCAAACAAACTAATGCAAAATAAATCTTAATTATGTTCAGCTGAATGGGAAAAATCGAGGGTCACAGATATGTGTGCATCCACACAAGTTAAAACCACATCTCCGCCATGTGCAGTCGCCCCTTGTCGGTCCGAAAGCTCAGATAATGTACTTATAAACAACGTAATCGGGGATGTCAGAACCGACAAGTTGCGCCCAGGATTTCGTATACGCTGAGTTTAACAAAACATGAGGTACGGGATCCAACCTGGGTTGCATTTAAATGAAATCCAACACGTACAAGAGATACAGACTGTGATGTTAAAGGGGGTGAAAAGGGGCAAGAAGGCAGTAACTTTCAGGATAGGTTAATCTACTCGTACTTATTTGCAGGTCAGATCGATGTCCTCTTGGCGATTCCTCCAACGGGCCGACGTCCGTCCATCCCTCTGTTTGGCTGGTTGGCCGTTCAAGTAAAAGGTTAAGAGTCGGGGAAACCCGGACAGAGAAACCAACTTTACGAAAACCGCAATTTTAGTTAAACTTAAAACTTCTTCTCAAAAGGCAATACATCGTCGTAGATGGCTATCTGGCGTTAGCCGAAACAAAGGTGCTCTATAAGACAGAGCAAGGCTTTCAATCGTAAATTTCAAAATGAAGCTCGCGGTTTACATTCTAACTCGTCCCTCGCTCCATGTCGACTGTCCCTTTCAAAAGTCTCTCAATCGATTTTGTATAACGTTCCTTCCGGGTTCATATCCTCGGTTATTCACTCTGATTTGCGTCTCGATGAAAAAAGTGCGTGCTCGTAGATTAACCAAGGTAAGGTGATGATAGGAATGCGGATGGGGAAGCAATCTGTTATTTTATTAATTGAGAAATTACAAACGTAAGAAGTAAATGACAGACAGCAAAGGCAAATGAACTTAGAAAAAAAAGTCGAAAGGTGATTTAACTTAAAATGAATAGTTATTCTTTTCACTGCAATGTTCTTTTAAAATAAAATGTCCCATTGTTCAAAATTAGTTACTTTGCCATGCGGCCAAATACACATATCTTCACACAATAATAGATTCAAACTCCTACTTAACAGAGTGTTCGTTTACATAAGTAGTACATAAATAAATAATCAAACAGTTCCGGCTGAAAAAAAGCTATACATGCCTACGAACGATGTACTTTTTAGCACCATAACATTAAAAGCTTGTTTTCTTGTTTGTTTCGAAAACTACTCATAAGAATTCATCCTTATATATGTAGAGTTCAGCTCGATATGATTTACAGAGTGATGTAGTTTCATCTTTATAGTTAAACAAACATTTCGAAAAAAAATGAAATGAAATCTTTGAGTTTTACGTTCCAAGGTTATGCCGGTTAGGCTAAAGGAGACAGTGATAATGAGAGATGAGTGAAATGGTGGAATGAAGAAAGTGGGAGGAAACGGGAGAACCCCGAGAAAACCCACGAGCACGGTGTTTGTCCACCACAAAGTTCACTTGGCGGGGGCTGGGATCGAACCCGGGACCCCAAGACCAGAGGTGAACGCTCTACCACTGAGCCGCCGCGCCCCCTAACAAACATTTCGAGCTTTCTAAGAGTACTGCAGAGGTTTGAGAAATGACTTCAGGTATCATTCTAAACGAAGGGAAAATCTCAACCTACACTTCTTGCGGGAGAAAATGGACAACGTCTTAGGTGGGTAACGTAGATGGGGACCGACTGGCTTCCGGGAGAAAGGTGTCAACGTCTATCAGGTGCCAACGGGCTTCTCGGAAGGCGGATGGGCGGGTAGAGGTCGAAGTCCTTAAGAGTAGAAACTCTTAAAAAGTTGGATGAACCACATGCTGATCAACGGCATGGAGATGTGGAACGAAAATGGGAATGCTACCACATTATTTTTTCCCATGAGGAACGAAAGGGAAGAATAAATAAATATAATCATGGTTTTTCTTGAGATAAAACATTTCGGAAGTGAAATACTCCCCCGTTAGGAGCTTCGAATGCGGACTACTCCAGGAAGAATCATCAAAGGAGAAAATAATATAATACTTTCCATTTCGGTATAGGAATCTGAAACACACGAACTTTGCAATGTGCGGGTAAAATTACAAATTTAAAAATGGAAATGGACAAATGTAAGGTGAACATAGTAGGTTTGAGTGAAGTGCAATGGCCAGAAAAGGGTGAGATAGTTTCATGAAGTTACACAATATTCTATTCAGGTGGCTTTAAGGCTAAGAATGATATCACGATAACAATGAGGAACGAAATAGCAAAGAAGTGTAACCAAAGTGGAGTGCTAGAGAGACAGATTGATGTTTGTAAAGCTAAAGTGCAAAACCAGTGGATACTGTGATAATACAATTGTATGTGCCAATAACTCACTATGATAACAATGAAGTAGAAGTAATATATGACAACATTAGTGACATATTGCATCAAGAGGGAAGAGGTAACGAAATGGATACTTTCTACCACTTCTAGTATGAATAGAGGCCTAATGACTTAAATGGAGCCGGTTCTTGGAACTCTGAATCGCTTTTTTAAAGAACGATTCTTGATATCTCTTACTGATTTTTCTTCTGACATATCGCTCCCAGAAAGCAGAAAGGTGCTAAACGAAAAAATGCAAATTTCTCAGGAGAGTATTAAAAACGAACAAAACACTAATTAATTCCGTTTCTTTCTTTCTTCTAGAATTCAGTTTTCACCGCAGTCCTTTCATATTGTCTCCTGCCATTTGTCTTCTTCCTGCACAACATTAAACATGAAATGGGTAGTCAGGATATGCACTTAGTTGGAAATCAAGGAAAGTGGCGCTTAGCACCTTTCTGCTTTCTTGGAGCGATACGTTGACAGACAAACGGATGGACGTAGCTGTTCAATAAGGCTTCCGATACTTCAACATAGCCTAAGTATCCCTTTGAGCTAATAATACTTGTAACTGAATCTAATTTGTAGTTGTGATTAACCGGAACTGCGACCCACACTCATTTACTGGAACAGTCTATTAGATATGGTGCCTGGCAGCCATTGAAGCGATATTAACAAGTCATATTTGAATGTAGAAAACGCTTTGCTTTCTTATGGTTCAAGGAAATTGTTATATTTCAATGTAGCGTACTTTAGTCTTTATTAAAGTTACTGAATATATAGACAAGAGAATGAAAACCGCACACACATTCACTCTCAGCACGACAAAAATATTTGCTTCGTTGAACGTGTATAGTGGGCGGCAGTCGCTGGTATAAATTCCTTCAGCGATTTTTTCCCCAAGGGAAGGAGAAAATGTTATTGTTCGACGCCCGAATTAAACTAGAAAGCTCCTGCTTTTCAGCAGAATTTTTGGAAAACAATCTCTGAGGATGTAGAAGTTAGTGCTGTCAGCCATGTTTTGTAGGAATTGAATAATCACTGTTTCAGAATAGAAAGTTATGCAAATGGAAATGTAATGAGAAAGCAGCTGAAGTTTTTCTTTATTATTTTTTTTTAAACAAAAACCGTTCTTATGCTTATATCGTTACATTTATAACAGAATGAGAGGCAAAAATGTGATTTATATATGAAATTGCATTTTATTCCCCAGTGCTTTGGTTTTAGCCTCGCAACATTAGTAACAACACTTAGTATAATTGGATGCTAAAACTAATCTAGACACGTAAAAACATCTCCACAGCAATGGAGGATATACCCCGGAGCCTACCCTTCCCCCACTTATTTGAGTGACAAAATTAATTGAAGCTATTATTTATATAAGTTTATAGTAAGCGTTACCTTTTATTCTTTATTGGAAAACTTTTGAAACATTAGATATAGTTCCGGTTTTTCTGTTGTGCAATGTGAAAAACAATACTTGAGAGTCCAGAGTGTCAGTATCAAACCTAGCCATGATATCCATGGGTAGAGGTTAAGTTGGAAACTTCTGCAGGACCCTGAAAAATATAAATATACCTATCATAATATGGTGTCCGACTGATCCCCACCCAATTTTTTCCTTCTAGATCCATGGCTGCTTTACAGTTCCTTCCAGTTATTTATCTAGAGTTATTTATTATTATATATATACAGGGTGGTAGGTAGTTCCACCGACAAACTTTGGGAGGTGATTCCTTATATGAAATGAAAGAAAAAAGTTCTAATAAACATGGGACGAAAAACGTCTCCTTTCAGAGTTATGAACCGCCGAAAATTCGAAAATACACGTTTCGAAACGCTCTGTCTTAGAAACTACAGGACCGATCCCAAGCGGTTTAAGGAATTACAAAGGAACTAGTATGCGAACTATCTAAATATCCATGTTTTACCATCCTCCGTTATCGGAGAAACGAACTGTAAAGAGAAAATTGAGGTATAGGGATACTCTTTTAAGTACTAATAACGCGTTCGATTCGCCGATAACGGAGGATGGTAAAACATGGATATTTAGATAGTTCGCATGCTATTTCCTGTGTAATTCCTTAAACCGCTTGTTATAGATCCTATAGTTTCTAAGGCAGGGCGTTTCGAAACATGATTTTTCGAATTTTCGGAGGTTCATGACTCTGACATGAAACGTTTTTCGACCTATGTTTATAAGAACTTTTTTCTTTTATTTCATATAAGGAATCACCTCCCAAAGTTTGTCGGTGGAGTTACCTACCACCCTGTATATAATATATATATACGGGGCGCACCTACCCTCAAAACTTCCAAATCGACATACATTTGTACGAGGTGCATTCGAGTTATAACACCTCTATTTCTCAGGACTGGTAACAGATAGAAACGTGCTGTTTGTTTTAAAATACGCAAGCACTCGTTGTCAATGCATGGCAGACATGGCAACATCGCACGACACAGAACTCTAGCGCCAGCGGTGAGAGTGATGACTGTTTTTTATACTTACGGTACGCATAAGCTGGCGACGTTTTCATTTCAATAACAGGGTGTAATCATTCGTTTCTCCATTTGCGTGATGTGACACCGCTTAAAATTCATTTCCAGTTCAGTGACAAATGTGATGATAGTGTCATGAATGTGTCTAATGTGCCTTCGTGGGTGGAACACTTCAAAGACGGTAGAACGTCATGTGACAACAAAACAAGATAATCTCGCCCTCGATCTCCTTTAGCCTAACTAGCATAACCATGGGACGTAAAACTCAAACTCAAAAACTCAAATCTCGCGCTCGCAAAAACCGGTCTGACGACACAATAGTACGGGTGAAGGTTTATACTTGTATGTAGGATTGTGTGCTCAGATCTCACGGAAATGCGAACTTCGGAGTTGATATGTTCCACACTTATTCGGTGATCTTCCAAAACAACTTTCTCCACTCAGAATTGCTCTCTTCTTATTCTAGAAGTCATCTTTTATTTTCCTTCTTTTACCTTCCACCTAAACTAGTCTTTATATCATCATTTGAAATTGTTCTGTTTCATTTCTACATTGAAGCATAACTTCTTATAATCTTAATTAACTCTGAAATGTTAGTTTTCATCCTCATTTACATCCCTTTGTTTTGAGTAATTTTATGATAATTTGTGAATAATTTGTAAATTAATTTCTGAGTTAATTGAACTCACATTCCATACCTGCACAACACTATTTTGTAACAGCCCACATTTTTTTAACAGAGGCTTAAAAACATCTACAGTATATACTGGGTAAATTTTCAGAACTTACTATAAAATTACACTAAAAATCAAATCAAATGCTAACCGCCCGTAGCCTTCCCTCACTGGAAGGATCCTCTGAGTCTGTGAGCGCTCAAAACTAAAACACTAGGCGAGGAAGAGGGTTACTTTAGAGCTTAATGGAAGCTCGTGATTCTGTTCAGTAAATTAAAACTTTACATCATATGTCACGAAAACAAGATGACACAATATTTTTGGGCACAAAATCGTGGCAAAAAAAAATCTCGTCTTGGATTCAGAAATATAGGACTAGTTCGGGAGAGTATTGCTCCCGGAAGTATGAACGAAATACACGGTTCTGATTGTTTGGCGTTATCCATTTCTTGCCACGTAGCATTCATATACCAGAAATCAAAGATTTGCTGCTGTCGGCCTTCGTGGCCGAGCGTTTTAACGCTAGCTGCTACTAACGAAAATTGCTTTTGGCCAGGGTTCAAACCCAGCCCAAGAAAAGTTTTTTTTAATTTTCATAACATTTTTTAATTAAAATAAGATGAAAATAATACTCAAAAAAGTGATTCACTTACTTTTGTACAGATAAGTAGTAGTAGGAGGAGCAAGAGAAGGAAAATGAAACGAAATATTTGAGTTTTACGTCCCACAGATATGCCGGCTAGGCTAAAGGAGACGGTGATTATGAAAAATGAGTGAAATGGTGGAATGAAGAAAGTGAGAGGAAACGGGAAAACTCCGAGAAAACCCACGCACATGGTGTTTGTCCACCACAAAGTTCACTTAGCTTGAGCGGAAATCGAACCAGGGGCCCCACGCACCAGAGGTGAAGCCACCGCAACCCGAGTAGGGGGAAGAATAGGAGTAGGAGTAGGAGTAATAGTAGTAGTTGTTGTATTAGTTGTAGTAGTAGTAGTAGTAGTAGTAGGAACGGGTTAGAAGCCCCATAGGGCTTGTTTTGCTCCACCTTGACCGCCATGATATAAATTTTGTGACCAACTTAAAAACAGCTGGCTAGGATAGGGCATAAAACAGCTGGCTGGAGTAGCGCGCGAAAAAAACGTACTTCCGGGAGCTTACTCTCCCGAGTGTGTCGTAGAAATATACGGTATAAAATATGGTCAATTTAATCATTTTTGTTCATTGTTGAACCATTTATACTGATCGCAGGACAGGAAATAAATGCAACGCATCTATTGTCATTTGTTTCAGCACAATTAAGTTTCAAGTAATGAACAATCCTACATTCCGAAATACTATTGGCAAAGGGCCTTATAGGAGGTAACATCGTAACAGTGCACAGCACAAAAATTACCTGTAAACGCTGCATAACTCGCCGGTCTAGCATTTTGGTGCTTTTTGAGGTAACAGAATTCTGATCAAGAGCTCCCTGAGGCTTTCTGTTACCAGACACGTTCCTATCTACGTGCCTGCCTGCCGCTGTTGTGAGGTTTTATACTGCTCTGCATATAATGTGTTTTCTGAACTTCTACAATATAATAATAATAATGAAATGATGCGAATAAAAATCATAGTCACCGACTTCATGACTATGAAATGAAAGTCGAGACATTTTAAACTCCCGAAGTCGAGTGTATCCCGACAAAATTGGGACGGATGATAACCCAACATGCAGTGGGTGTGACTGGAAAACTTCAAGAAAATATATCCATATTACGTTAAAATCGAATAATTTTGGTAAAAGGTATGAAGGAGAAATTATTTTCTCACTAGTATTTAAGAGTCTTTGCTGTAGTTCTATGGTCTGCATCTCTAAACTTTGATTTCATTTAAGAATCATTTTAGTAATCTACGTTGAAATGTGTTATTTAAAAATTTCGAGAATTATATTCTTGACGGAGATTATCGCTTCGGAACTCAATACTGTGCCGTGGGAGGGGCGAACGAGGTGACGGCCCCGGGCGCCGCAGTAAGGGGCGCTAAATTCGGGAGAAAAAAGAAAGAAATAAAAAGAAAGAGGAAAAATTACTTGGAATATTATATGTACTTAAATCCTCTTCCTGCTTTAGGAAGTGGTCCTATAATGTTACTCATGTTAGGAAAATGCATGTGCACTGGAAATAAAAAAAGTAATAAAAAGTCTCAAAATCAAGAAAAAGCATGGTTTGATTTTTCAGAATTTTTTTACGCTTCGCGGCTGGTCTGTCACATATGTACGGGGGCGCCGTCGTATTATACTCTCGCTCGGGGCGCTGATTTTCCACTGTACGGCACTGTCGCAACTACAGATACAAATAAAATCAAACGTGTTGACAACACAATACATTACAGTATGTATCAATAAAAACTGAAATTACAGTGTTGTTGATAAACCTATTCCATAGCATCTACCGTCATTATAATTTAACTCTCATTCTCTTTATTCATATGAACATTTTCCTAATAGATATAGATCTATCTGCAATGATTCTTTCACACATATTTAGTGTTCTCCGTTTCATGTTTCAATCATTCAACCTCCTCAACTTTATTCTTTTTTAAAATCGTAAGCAATTTGGTAGAGTTTAATCTTTTAAATTCAGACAATACGAAATAATACCACGAGTTAACAGAATATCGAGGAATTTTCCAGAATCTCCTTCAATTTACACGTCATTTCATATTTGTAGCAAATTATTTTTTTAAAAAGCGTATGCAACAAGCACTTTGGTATTAAAGAGAAACCATAAAGAGTTTACATCATGAAATATCTATGGATTTGCAAGAAATTGGTTTCTCCGTCCTCTAAGATTATATGATGCGCACAATTTTACGTTTCTCTTCCATGAAAAGAGGGCCCCACAGATGGAAGCGACCTTGACGAGGTTGTGGGACTTTATACCACAGCTATAGTCCACGTCTCCTGAATTGGCGTATGGCGTCAGACAATAAGCTTGCAGTGAGCAGATTCCAAACCGTCAATGAGGAATTTAATCTTTCGTAATTGATTTTATTCATATTTATAGTCAATTACGAATGATTAGATACCTCACTGAAAGTTTGGCAACAATTCACTGCAAGCTTATTGGTTGACGTCATACGCCAATTCGAGTGACGCGGACTATAGCTATCTGCACCAACTAAATCTTGTTTTCCTCTTTAGAAGGTCTTCCGTAAAAATTGATGTTCATGATATTTTCAACACTGTCAGATATGATAATCGTGTTCAGCGAATTTACTTCATTTACACATGAAATCAATTGTGCTCATAAAAGTTTCTAACAGATAAGTTATTCTTCTCAATTTTATTTTTTAATTTATATTATGTGAAGGAATATTAAGCTACGTAATTAGACGATTCCTATATTCTCCATATAGCTTTCGCGGCTTTTTATCTCACCTATAGAAATTCTGCTTATATAAATATCTTAGTGGCTTATGTTTAACTTATTGATTTCATTTTATAAGCTTTTACTTACTAGTTAACATTTAAAGATGTGGGGGCAAAATAGTGCTACGCCACACTTTGGGCGAAAATGAACTAAGGATTGCATGTGGGTCTACATCTGTAGTACTTTAACTGTCGGAAATAAGAATTCAAGAAATATCAAGACAGCAGCACAAATTATATATATATATGATATTGCAAAGTCAGCTTTGTGGTGAACAAACAGCGTGCGCGTGGCTTTTCTCGGGGTTCCCCCGTTTCCTCCCACTTTCTTCATTCCATCATTTCATTCATTTCTCATCTTCGCCATCTCCTTTAGCCTACTGACATAACCGTGGGACGTAGAACTTAAAAGATTTCCATTGCCAAATATCAAAGCAATACGGCGGAAGCTGGTACAAGTAGTGCCAGAAGGTCGACATGAAAAAGATTTTGTTACATAGGTAAAGAAAGTGATATCAAAGACTTACCTCATAGTAGTGATGAGGAATATGTTCAGCATATTACTGAAGAAGATTTGTTGCAAAGAAAAGAATCTGAGATAAGTTGAGCGGTACCTGGGGCAGCAAGACACACCTGCATGACACAACACATCCGTTGGAAAAGACTGCCCTAAAGATGGTTATATGGCCAGTTCTTTACTCCTTGGTTCAAACAAATTACGATATTCTGATACTAAGGATGCAGACAAATGAAGACTGAGACTTATAATTAGATAGGTATTCTGCGTAAATAAGAAATGTGTAATTATGTGCCGGCAGCAATATTAATTTTCCTTCAGTAGAAGACACACTTATTTTTTATTGTTTCAAGATGTCATATCTATGGGAGAGATAATCGAAAGTAAATAGATATATCCAGACGCGCACAAAGAAATTTTTAGTGGGAGGGTTCCAATCTTTGGACGGGTTCCAATACTACAAGGTTCTACGTCTATGTAGTCCCTGGATATAACTAAACTTAGTCGTCTTTGCTGGTCTAACGACTAGTGTGCGTGTCTTTGGTCTACAGGTTTCCAGTTCGATTCCCGATGAGAGATCCTTGAAATTCGAACACATTACAATAAGTTTGGACTCCGTCTTGAACTAATTGTAAGGCTGCGTCTCGTAGCCTTGATATTGGAAAGCGATTATAAACTTATCAACCAACATAATTAAACTTTTACAAAATTTCCCATTGCCAATCAATCAAGACTCACAATAAGAATATAAATTCTGGAAGGAGATAGAGAAGCCTTACAATACAGTAAAACACATTTATCTCCTTTTCTTTGTTTTTTCACTTTTTCTGCTTAACCATTACTCATCATTCTTTCAAAACATCCCACCATAAATACGGAAATAAATTTATACAGATTCTTATATTCAATAACAAAACAGTAAATGAAAAACCTTGTAATCAATTTGTGAATCTATTGGTTGCTTTTTTATCATTTTTCTTTCTCTTCCTTGCAGAAACACCAATCAAATGTTCCTTTATGACTGTGTTTGAGATGGTCAATAAACTGGAAGAAAAAGCCCGGCCGTCAATGAAAACATTGGGAAATAGTTTGTCTGACGTGGAATAGAAGAAAACAAAGTGTTTTAGTCTTATCCATCTGGCTAAGATAATAGTGTTTACTACCAACCTGAAACCTATAAACGTGTCTCGAAGCTTAAGAAAACAAGATTTGTTGAAAAGTAGGTTAAGTGAAATCTATCAATTGTAAGTCAAAATCAATGTCGAAGTTTATCATAACGATTTGGCGTAAATTCGAATTTATTTACACTGTTGCCTCTTGTCTCTGATAGTGGATAGTCTTCGTATAGTATGGATGCTGTATGGGCGCAACTATCGCAGTCCCTGTCCCGAGTTGAACTGACCAGAGATGGATATGACGTACTGTTGGGAATAACTGCGGACTGAATGGATTACAGAATACTTGCACATGCCTCTATTATATATAGAATGTTAGTTGTTAGGATAGATTCTGTGCAAACAAATCATGATGGATAGTGAATTATAGGAGTCTCTTGTATGTTCTCTCTTTGAGGGAATCTTCAATTATATTAATGTGTAGTTAGAGGCGTATTTAGATCACGATTCGTAACGGAAACTGTTATATGGAATATGGAACTTCTCTACGATAAATGTCAGATTAGTAATCAGTGTATTTATGTTTCGTCGTTGTAAGATCGCTAAAGCCTAGCTTGGAGCTCAGGAACGTAATCTTTTCTATGACTAGCTTTCTCTGAGAGTGCTGAATAATAATTAGTGACACAGTTACAGTTTACATATTCAATCTGCTAATATTGGCTAGTAACTTCTCAAATATTAATGCGTGCCTGTTCCTCGATTAATCTAGATGGCATATAACTTACAGAATTTCGTGCGTAGAGCGGTTTAATATGCCTCTAGAATTTTCGTGATTGATATGTAATGGAGAATATGAAATTTCTGATCATCAGGTCACCACTGCCGACCAAATATTTTACTTTACCAATGGTTGTTTTAGCCTTCATTTTGTTTGCCTTCAGATTGCGAAGAAATAATGACGGCCCAACTCTGATCTCGTTATTGAATTCAGATCTGAGATTTCGTGCCATGATGTAAGCTCTTCACGAAGCTGAGCTATAGTGATATCACAGTGATGTCTTTGTATGATTTGTGCTTAGATAGAGGTGCAAGGGCTCGGAGGAAAATAGGCTTTTTCTAAATAATAATAATAATAATAATAATAATAATAATAATAATAATAATAATAATAATAATAATAATAATAATAATAATAATAATAATAAGAAGAAGAAGAAGAAGAAGAAGAAGAAACTAAGTATTTTTCCACTGGTTTTTCTCCTGCGAAATTTTAGACTCTTTTGAACTTTCTGATTTTAATGAAGAAAGAACAGTACGATCTACCTTTCTTGTAAGATGAAAAGATCATTTATTACTGTATTCTGAAGAAGAGAAGACGAACAATTTAGGAATCAATAGGAATCAAATACAGTTGGACATCGATAGCTCGAAATGTTTACATTTCGTTGAATTCTCCATAACGCCCAATATTAAAATAATCTCTGTAACTCGAATGTTTAAAGTTATAACCTCGATAACTCGAATTTTAAGGGTTTCCTAATCATATTTAAAAACCTCGGTAATTCGAACTTTCGTATCTGCAAACATCTACAAGTCGAAGTTTACCTCTGTAAGTCGGATTTCTTTGGATGTGACCTCGATAGCTCGAAACTATAGCTCTTTATGCTTTTACATAATTGTCGTTGTTGCTAAGTCTTGTCATTGTTGGTAATGTGTACTCTAATTGCATTTTACTCATGATCAGTATTTTATTTTTACTAGTCATCTTATTTAATTTAAGGAACTTTCACAACTTCGAGTTCTAGAGGTTGAAAGAATAAAACTTCGAGTTATAGAGGTTCATGAGGAACGCAGAATCTCGATATCTCGAATTTTTATCGCGGCGACCTTGATAACTCGGATCTTGTTTACTCGAGAAACTCGATACCTCGAATTTTTTATCTCGATACCTCGAATTCCCTTCAGCTTTAAGTTATCGAGGTCCCACTGTATATTGGTCACTCGTTAGAAAACTAAAAAGATAAATTAGTGGGAGCAGTGGGTTTTCTAGTTCCAACGAACTGTTTGTAGAGCTATTCGAGTAACGTTCAACGACAAAAATGTTTTACTGAAAAAGACATTAGAAGGTGCAATAACTATTCTGAAAATGTGTTACTTTAAAGTAACAATATTATCGTTTTCAGCTTGTACATAAACAAAAAAACTTCATTTAGTAACGTTCTTGAGGCATAGACACATTTTATGTAGGGGATTTTGCGGAATAAGTATATCTGCCTATTTACATAGCATTTATTTACCTCATTTGATTTATTAATTTGATTTGAGTTTAGTGTTTCTTAGAGCAACGAGGCTATTTATGAGACATTGACCTACAGCTTAACGTGGAATCCGAACCACGAGTAAGAATGTAGTATAAGAGGTTCCAGCTTCTCTTTCCGCTGAAACTAAATCACGTGACTGGAGACTGTGGCGCCGCCATTTAAAGCAGTTAGGGTAGCACGAACTACTGAAAACAAGAACGAATCAGATCATTTAGAGCGCACGGGTTTGATACAATTAGCTAATGATGCAATTAGCTACTGCCAGTAGCAGACGATGCGACTGCAGCCGGCAGGGTCACTGATATCACTTTCGTTGCATTGTAGGAAAGATTTGAATTTCAATTGGGTATATAGCGAGTGGTGCATCAGGGTGATCAGTGACATGAGCTCTCGCCTAGAATCGAACCCAGGTCTCCCGTACCAAAGATGCATGTGCTATCCAGATAACTACGAGAGAGCTTAATTTTGGCCACTAAAATCCAAGGGAGAGACGGTTAAAAACGCAATATCCAAGCTCACTATTTCAAACATATTTACACGATACACAGAGAAAAATCCGTTCTCCGGACAGCAGTATGTTGTACAAATATACTATATCCTCTTGCTTACTATAGAAATCAGTACGGAGCATACGTTATCCGTATGCTACATAGGCACTACCCTTAGATGTTACATCATGTCATTGCAGGATGTCTGACATCTAACAGTTTTCCGTATATCACATGCATATACTTGTGTTACCTTCGTCAGCTATATGTTATATACGTCCATTTGTATGTGAGATCCTGGCCGCCTACATTGTTTTATACAGAAAGTACGTATAGATGGAACACTTATACAGAAAGTGTTATAAAACATGCATTTTCAGTTATACGTCTACTGTACGTTAAGTCCAAAAACTACAGGAATTACGCATGTAATCTATCTTTTTAAGTACGCCACCTACATTTTTTTCTCAGTTTATAAGACAAGAAAAGAAGAAGTGTTGTGAATAGTGAAGTGTTACTACTATACCATTAAACTAACATTATAACCAAAACTGCCGTTAATAGCTTTGATTTTATAAAATGAACTTATTTTCTAATTGAATCTCTGAAGCTCACAATAGTGTTTCCCAACGGAGAACAAAATGTAAGCGAAATTTTCTATCCAAAACTAATTTGTTTTTGCATCTGTATCTTGGTTTATGATACATTTTTCTTGTCTACCATTTTACTTTAGGCAACCCTCAAAACACACATGACAAGATGTATAACTTTCACGTGTTTGATAACGTGGTTAGGCAACTGAAGTGTCATTGTTAATACAATACACTTGTAGTGAACCAATAGAAATGTCAGTTTGAAAATCAATTAAGATAGTCAGCCCATGGACTGAAAATAGAACTCACAAGTAGTGAATATTGTGAAAGCAGTTTTTTTTTTTTTTTAATTATAGAATCTACTACAGGAAAATAAAGACAGTATTTGAAGAAGAAAGTCATAAAATTCCTTCACAGTGATAAGTAGTCGCTTTCAAAAAGTTTTTTTTTTTTTAAAGGAGGAAACCACAACCTCCTAAAAAAGGGCCTGCTTTTTGGCATCTCTGTTCATACTGATGATTTTAAGTGCGTCGAAGTGTGTACCTGTATGAAAGGGACTACATGTTCCCGGGCTTTATGCATGTAGAGGAATAATAATTTCGTCAACATGTTAGAACGATTATGCATAATATCAAGTGGCGAAAAACACTATATTTGTATTGTAAGGATCCACATCTTCTATGTATGCTACTTCTACAAACACGTCTCTATTGTAAATACCTGTTATTGTACACAAACACAGTGACCAGCAGACGATAATAGGAGGACACCAGGGAGACACAAAGTTGATTCGGATGGGAGCCGAAGATGGACGACCCTCTCCTCACTACCACCCCTTGCAAAGAACGCCCAAGAAAAAGAGGACCACAGCAGAGCAGACGCATCAGTTATTAGTTGATCATTAACATAACAACGCTTTCTTCGGGTACTGCACTGGGCTAAAGAAAATCGTTACCAAACCCTATCTTTGGAGGCTGCTGTAAGCGAAAGAGATATCCTAACAAACAACCTACCTTCCGAGGCTGCAATAAGCGACGGAGGATCCCTATAACTATCTCCCGAGGCCGCTGTAGACAAAGGAAACTCCTTCAAACAAACGTACACCGGAAAATGCAATGAACGAAGGGGTTTCTGTACAAACTTGAACTTATCCGAAGTCACTACTGTATGCTGAGGATACATTGAAGTTGGAAACAATTTTTATTGTATTACAAAGAAACTTTGTAAATTGATTATAGAAATTTATTTTTATAATAAATAGGTAAAGGTCTTATTACGGACCGTTTTATTTGACCCTACAGAAAAAAACGTTTCAATATACAAGTCCAGTACGATTATATTTTGTCTTATCTCGGACATTTCCACGAAATATTCAGTATATAAGAGCATGTAATAAATATTTATACAGTAACTTTTCCTTACAACGTATTGTTTCATCATAAAAAGTAGTACTTTTTTTGAGATCCTAGTATATGTACTTTGCAATTCCAGCTTTTAAAGAGTCAATTACAACATTGTGTACTTGAGACAGGACATTCTACTTTTCTACAATATCTCATAAATATAAATGCATTCTGGTGATGTGCAGACGTACTTCGATCTCCGGAGAAATAATAATAATAATAATAATAATAATAACAATAATAATAGTTGTTGTTGTTGTGTATCTCACAAACGCAGAGAGGGCATTCAGTTTTTAATGAACAGTTAACTATAGATGAAAGGAATTCCATTCATGTTGGAAATGTATCTTATGTACAAGAACTTCTAAGAAAATGCAACATCATTTATAAAATCATGGTTTACGCTATGGACTTCATACAGCTGCCGATTGTCAGATTAAGAAGGAAGAAACCTTCGAAACTTCTAAATATCAACTTACCTTGCCCTTTCTTTAGTTCTAGGCCTATCTAAACATTTCGTAGGTTTTGCCAATAAAGTATTAATATAAAGGATACTGAATGACTTACTCATAACTGCTGTCAGTATCATTGATAAAATGAAATCTTTAAGTTTTACGCCCCACGGATATGCCAGCTAGGCTAAAGAAAGCGGTGATGATGAGAATAACTGAAATTGCGGAATGGAGAAAGTGGGGGAAAACAGAAGACCCCGAGAAAACCCAAGCATATGGTGTTTGCCTACCAAAAAGCTCACTTGGTACGAGCTGGAAGCTAACCAAAGACTCTGTGCACCAGAGGTGAACGCTCTACCACTGAGCCACTGCAGCTCTTAGTATCATTCAAATAAATAATAATAATATACAAATTCATAATAATATAATCATGCAATGATAATTTACTAATTCAACTTACTACTATAATAACCACAGAACCAGTTAAACGATTTGCTTTGGTGGTGGGGTTGGAGTTTAGCACTATGACTATATGAGACGGCTGAACCACTGTAATGCATTGAAGTTTTTCAAAGCTCTTTCACCGAAAATCAAACCCGGGCACCTGTGCACCAAAGCCGTATGCGCTAGCCACTAGACCAGCTAAGCAGAACATCAAATTATATGAATGGTACCACTGGGAAGGAGGGTGAAAATGTCTGGTGAAAAGTTCTGCGTATTAAAGCTGCAAAGTTAATGCTTTTACAACAGTTATCAATGAAGACAACTGCATCCTCTCGTAACCATTCTGATTAACGCTGACGGTTAGGTGACAGTTCTATGCCAGGACGCAGTAGGGGTCGTAGGACTTTATTCACGCTATATATAGTATAAACCAAACAAGAATGTCCAAGTTGGCAACTCCGTAGAAAGGGTTTGTGCAACTTGCAACGGAGAATAAAAATTTACAACTCTCTCTCTCTCTCTCTATTTTCTTTTTCTCCCTTTCTTTTCATCTAACCCCACTCCCTCCATCTAACTCGCTCCGTGTTTCATCCTGACATCAGCAGAGAAATCGTGGAAATGGAAGCAACATACCGGTAAATAGATTTCGCCAAGAGACGAAAATCGCTCTGCATCCGGAGAAAGGACATTCGCATAATAATATCACGTCTTTTTCCCCCCTCCTAACACAAAATGTGTCAACCTACATTTCTTCTTCTTCTTCAAAAATAAAGTGACGGAATATCTCTTCTCGCTTCAGTCCGGATCAGACTTGTCCAGTTGTTTCTGCTTTAAACAATTTAGAGCTTCTAGAAGATTCCAAAAAGAAATACTGAAAATTTTATTTATTAGATGATCATATATACAGACTACTGTGTTCGCCCAATACAGTTCATCTTTCTTAGTATACTTTGGAAATTTTAGTATATTTTTATGCATATGCTCTTTTCGTTTTGGAACCTATAAAAGAGTCAAAATAACAACATATATTATAGAGACGTGCTTTATCCACTTGGTAGCACTCAAATTTTGAGCACCCGGTTTGAATAGCACATCTAATCATAGTGCAACAAGTAGTAAAACAGGAAACTACTGAAAAAAATCTACTACGCACATGTCTAGTGGAAAGTTAATGTTAACCTTTAAACGCCTATTAACGCAACTACTACTTCGAGGCTTTAAATCTCAATGGCTTAGCTCCTAATTTAGCTAGGAAGATAATTTTGGTATCAATATGTTCCTGAAAAACGAATCTTTCCGCTAATATTCAAGCTTATGTATGTGGAGGTACCACGGCATAGGTGGAGGCAAGGGCGCCCATATTGTGGTTTCCAAGGTGGGGCAAGTACACGCGACATTTCTAATATATAGATTCAAATTTTGCTGTAACTAATGTAAAAATTCAATTGGGTTTTCGATATTCCAAAGTACGATTTCCTCTAGGGGGAAGGGGCGATCGCCCCACCTTGCTCCCCCTGATGGGCGCCCCTGGATGGAGGGTAAATCTCGTGTTTTTTTGTTTGTTTTCTTTGCACCAGGTTTTCTTGTGGGGCGTTCCCCTCTTGGGAGTATACTCTGCGAAGCAATGAAGTAGTTCACTATATGGTAATACCTCCGTATGCGTACTGGTTGCTTATATGGCGGGAGGAGGGAGGCAAAGTTGGCCAATTTTTTAAGTCTTAATTTTTGACGTAAATTAAATTATTTTCAGGACGGTTTCATATAATACAAAATATCCTTTCACTGAATTAGTCTAGAAGTCTCGTTGGAATCTGTGTTCCATAAGCTTTCCAACGATGTATCAATCATGACTTTGTGATAAGTAGGGAGTCATCAGAGTCCCCAACGTGAGAGTATACGATTTCGTTCTAATCCATTAAGGCATAGAAAGCTTAAAGGATTAAGTTTGCTATCTTCATATTATTTTCCTGTAGATCACTGCCGAATATTTTCTGATAACATAATACTTAAGATCGGAAATCCTGTATTCTAATATTATAAGAAATATATATTTCTAACTCCCCTGTTTATGTGGTTCACGCTTGTGTCGGCATAAGATGTTGCTGTTGTTGGTTTAGATTTTAGCATCCCTTTCAACACCGAAGCTGTATGAGATGGACACAGTTGGATTTAAGTTTAGTGGGACCTTTAGCTGTTAAAGGTAATGGAGCCCTTTATGTGTCATGACGAACGTAGGCATTCAATTCTGGAAAAATTCTTTCTCGTCTCGAGTGGTCTCTGTCCTCGAATAATTCTTTCTCGTTTCTTGTCTCGATTCTGGCAGAATTCTTACTCGTCTCGTGTGGTCTCTGTTCTCGAATAATTTTTTCTTGTCTCTTGTATCGATTCTCGAATAATTCTTTCTCTTCTCGTGTTGTCTCGATTCCGGGGAAATTCTTTCTCGTCTCATGTGGTATATGTCCTCGAATAATTCTTTCTTGTGTCTTGTATCGATTCTTGAATAATTCTTTCTAACCTCGTGTAGTCTCTGTCCTCTAATAATTCTTTCTCGTCTCTTATCTCGATTCTGGAAGAATTCTTTCTTCTCTCGTGTTGTCTCGGTTCTCGAAGAATTCTTACTCGTCTCGTGTGGTCTCTGTCCTCTAATAGTTCTTTCTTCTCTCTTGTCTCGCTTCTTGAATGATTCTTTTTCGTCTCATGTTGTCTCGATTCTCGAAGAAATCTTTCTCGTCTCGCGTTGTCTCGATTCTCAAAGAATTCTTTCTTCTCTCATGCCGATTCTAGAGAAGCTTTTCTTATTTCATCTCACAAATTGCTTATCTCGTTTTATGATCGTTTCATCATCATAGGTATATCGTCATTACTGGCAGTCACTTGCCGCAACCGAGAAGCTTCCATGCTCCACAGTCCATGCTTTTCGTCTTCACGTACGATTTCTCTGTTTTGTTTCATCAATTGTAGTCTCTTTCGTCTCTCTCTCTCTCTCTCTCTCTCTCTCTCTCTCTTTCTCTCTCTCTCTTTCCTGCCACCATACCCTTTGGCACAGCCCTCATGATGTGGTTCCTTCTTAGCCAATGAATCAATCAGTTTCTCTTCTTCTTTAAAATTATCTAAAACTGTTCTTTTCTCCTCCACCATTTCTTAGACCCTCTCATTCGTTTTATACTCGACCCAGTTAATTCTCTGCATTCTCCTCTGCACTCTTATTTCGAAAGCTTTCTATAGCTTGTAATCATTTTTGCGTAATGTTCATGTTTCTGATCCATACAGCACAGTATTCCACACGAAGCATTTTATGAGTCTTCTTCTTAACTCTTATTTCAAGGTCTTATAAAGTAGAATTTTCTTCCTCCTAAAGTTTTTTTTTCCATTCCTATTCTTGCTTTTATTTTACGTTCGCACTTCGTACCATCACTATTAATACTACCCAGGAATCGAAAACTAGTCACCTGTTCTATTTTCTTCCCTGCTATTTCTATATTTGATACCGACCGCTTCGTTCCAATCACCATGGCTTTTCTTTATCTAACATTTATTTTCATCCCACATTCTTCACAGTCCTTTCTCAAGTTTTCTAACATCTTATTCACGCTCTCTTCCGATTCCGGGACAAATGCATATCATCTGCAAGCCGCATACATCTTATCATTCTACCTCCTACTGAAATGTCGTCTTCATTTTGTAGGCTCTTTCCCAATATGTCTTCTAGATAGATATTTTTTTTTTTTGTTTAGCAAATCCTAAAATACGTTTTATCAAAATTTTCAGGAAGAAGTTACAATCATGTAACAATTAAAATTATATTACAATGATGTTTAAATTTTACGTGTGTTTGATACAATTTAGAAGAAAGTATTATATTTACCAAGGATCTTATAAAATAGAGGATATGCCCTTACAACAAAATCTTGAAGCCATACGTGCCAGTTTCGCCACCCCTACTCTGCCCAATAGGATCGCAATGTTTTGAGCCAACAATCATGGCGGAAACGAAAGTAGCCAATCAGACGATGGCAGAAACGAGAGTAGCCAATCAGATGTGCCGATACTCGGTTGTTTTTTGGCTTCATCGATTTAATAGGATGAAGATATATATATGGGCAGATCCTCTATTTATAATATCCTTGATATTTATATAGAGTATTAACAAATAGCAATAGTGTTAGATTAAACCAAATGAAAGTGTATGAAAACTAACCAAAACACTATAACTTTTTATATACAATTTCAACGCTTTGTTAAATATTGGAACATAAAATTATAACAATGCAACAATTAAAATTTATAACAGTAATTTTTCTACCAATGACCTTAGGATATGAGTAATAATTACAATCCTAAAGGTTCAAGAAATTTTAAACTAAAATCGTGAACACTTGACTTGGCTTCTCTCTTTACAGGTATTTTCCGTTCCTAGATTCAATACATTCTTCGAAGCATCGTCAAAGGGGTTGTCAGCTTCCTAGGACAGGGGTGCCCACAAGGGGGGGCTATGACGCAAACTGCGTCATTGAAATATTTGGGGGGGGGGGTAAAATCTATATAAATATGTTTGAGGGAGTGTAAAAATTAATAGAAAAGATTTTTTTCATGGAAGAACACCTACCGATAGACAATTGAGGGGGATGCGTCATGGACATGAGGGGGGTGGGCACCACTGCCTAGGATGTCTGTACTTCCGTCTTATTGTGGGTTATAGAAGAAAAATCTCATCCATTTCTTTACCAGGAGGTAATGTGCCTAAGATCGATGACACATTCCTGCGCTGGATGGCAATGCTGATACGTTGGAAAAGAAATGCAGTAGCTTGGGGGTGCAAGGGACCCCTTCAGGGCCACTTGCTAGTTTCTTATATATTTCTATTATTATAATTATGATTATTCATATATATTTCAAGGTAACTATATATATGTGATATATATTGTTAATATTATTACTATTTCATGTAAGATATATTGTATTTACCATGTATAATCCATATATTAATCTTGCATATTCTTTTCTGCAGCATATATATGGAAAAAATCTTCCTCTTTTATAGATCACGAATGTTAGTTGGAAACATTGTCAGATGCCAGTAACGGTTACGATATAGACAGAGGGGAACGGGGACGTGATTTTACTTTCGTTTTCTTTCATTCCACCTATGCCATCTATATGGGTCAATAGGTAGTTTTGCTAGAAAAACAGTTGAATATCTTTCCGAACTTCTTATATATATATAGAAGGCACTTCTCCTGAGGTGGGAAACCATTTAGTGCTTCGAATAACGGGAGAGGCAGCTTTGTCCTTCTCTGGTTCCATTTCAGGGGATGGGAATTCCTTGGTTAAAACAGTCTAAGTGATGACTGTCGAAAGGTATTTTCAAAATAAGCCGAAAAGTTCATGTATAGTATAGCGAGTGGGCAAGTGAGTCCACGGGGTAGCTTAGAGCTTTATTTGTTTTACTTCTCAATCTAAGAAAATAAATATATATATATATATTTTTTATTTATTTTATTTTATTTTATTTATTTATTTATTTATTTATTTGGATAATGTTTAGCTCGCGATTTCTCTTTAAGCATTTTAACTAGGAAATTTAGTGTTTCTAGTTTACCTTAGGGTTTGCCTGGGCTCCTTGCTTGGGTTCAGTGTATAGGCTTATGTCTTTTGAATTGGAGGGCTCCGAGTTCGAGTCCGGCCGACGTCTGGCTATATAAGGCCAGCCTGATAATTTGCTTTTAAAATACACATTTAGTTCCGCTCTAGAATGCTAGGGGACTGGAACGGGCGAATTTTACCTGTCTCTGTAGATCTGAGTGCTGATCTAGAAAGGCCTCTTGTTGGGGTCTATTCCTATATCCTCTCTGACCTATTCCTAATAAATTGTTAGATAGTATCCATTTTGAGGAAGGTCTGGCTCCGGACTTTTCCTCGCTTAGGTTTAGGCCAGGTGTTGGATAAGTGGTGAAGGCACCTTTAGTACTGTAAATTGGTTCACTTCATCAGTTTGTAAGAGAACGCTTCCTCAGTGGACCCTGATTAATTAGAGTATTAGTGAATGTAATTTTGTCTTAAGGACTGCAGTAGGAAATTCTTAGATCAATTATAGTAGAAACTAATTCCCTATTCTTTAGGGACTAGGATAGAGATATATTTAAGCCCCTCTCAGTCTCGGGAGGGCAAATAGAGACAGATTAATATTTTAACTAGAGATCATAGACTATTCTCAGCTATCATTCGATCTTTATTGAAATAAAGATATCTAAAAGACATCATTAAAAACTTGATGATTTTTATTATAATTTGAGTCTGGTATGCTAGTTGTAGTAAGAACTCCCCTAGATTCTTGCAAACAGGGTGAAGAAATTGGTTAATTTAGAATTGGTCGACAGGAAAGGTTGTACGAGGATATTTAAAGGATTAAGAGATATTTAATCCATCTTTTCTCTCTGCCTCCCTTGAGTAAGTTAAAGGAAATAAGGGAGAGAGGAGAAACTTAAACCGATCTGATCGTATACAACCTTGGTTGAAGTTAGTTATTTGAAATTAGTGGTTCTATCTTTCCTCGTCCAGAGGAATATTCTTTTGGAAAGATGGCTGTTAACTGGTGGGTGAGGTAAAAACTTTAGATACTGGGAGCCTGGTAATAGCACTCGCACGCAGAGAGGTACGCCCATAACCGTTACAACAGAGGGCTCGTAGAGGGAGCCATTGCAAACAGTGGGCAGCGCTCGCAAACTGGGGGATCGTCCTAAGTAATTAATCACCCTAAAACTAGGCATACACACAGACTCAGCACAAATCTCATCATTTTCCTTGTATGCTATTAAGATCTGGAAAATCAGTAAGTAATATGGCGGAGGCGATAGAAATAAGCTCACTCATGGAGGCTCTAGGTGTACAAACATTTTTCACTGAACACGCGTTAAATAATACTTTGAGGATATGAAAAGCGAAGATGATGTGTATGCAAACTGATCAGAATCAACAATATTGTTTGCTAAATTTACAAACGACGATGTCTGCTGTTTGTGATCGCATCACACAACAGCGGAACAGCTTCAAATGAATTGTCCTAGTACTTAGAACAAGGTTTTTATTATGTCTTTTCAATTCGAGGGCGTATCTTAAAGAGAGAATGTGGGAACAAAATTAATGCAAAAAAAAAAATTGAGTATCTCACGAGCCCCTCATGCTACGAATGTGAAACTCAATATATAATCTTTTCATATTAAATAGTGGCCAGAGATTCGAACTTCCCTTCGAATTGTATTCTCCTCTGTCATTTTCTCCCCTATTCTAACATTTACTTGTTGATTCATATATATGTTTCTTATGAGTCTTCGATCTTGTTAAAAATTTGTGTCGTTATTTTCTTTTCCTTTCGCGTCACGAGAAATCTAACAAATGGTGTGACATAACAACATTTAAACTACATTTATTATTGAAGCATATTGTGTAACAACTTACGGAGCTTTTAACGTTTAATAAATGCTTTTCATGTGTTCTAACAATCACTTTACCAATTAATAATTTTAATACTATGAATTATATAACATTAAAAAAGTGTTTGAGATCTAGAACTTGGGTGAACTTCTCCTGCCTACGAGATGCGACAAACTTAATGTCTCATCTCGAGTCTTAAAAAGTACAGATGGTGATCAGAAAAATGGAAACACCTGTAGTTGGCAACATGTCAGATGTATGGGTTGGCAGTGGTGTCGTGGCGCCCGCAGCGACGGACCGCTGGTGGTGGTGTGTTAGGTCGGTCTCCATACTACGTCAGGCGCAGTGGAACAGCAGTGTCCAGTGGCTGCAGCAGACGGAGGTAGTGTAAAATGGGAGACCTCTAAGATTTTCAAAGAGGGCAAATTGTTGGTGCGCGTTTATGTGGAGTGAGTGTGGCGGCAGTGGCTGCTGTGTTAGGTGTGTCGCGTGGGACAGTGTCGAAGGTGATGACGGCCTACACAACACACGGGAAAACCACATCGGGGAAGCGGAACAGTGGGTGGAAGAAAATCATGAGTGACAGGTCACGCCAGGTATTAAAGCGCATTGTCACGCAGAACCGTCGTGCCACTGCGGAGCAAGTGACGGAGGAACTCAATCAGCACCTCCCCCACCCTGTTTCGACAATCACAGTCCGCCGCGAATTACATGACATGAACTTACGGGGTCGTGTTGCACGGGCCAAACCGCTCATCAGGGGCCATAATGCTTTCGCACGCCGCAAATGGTGCCGCGACCATGCTACTTGGACCGTTGAGGACTGGAAACGTGTGATATGATCGGATGAGTCATCCTTCACCCTATTCCCAACCATGGGTCGTGTTTACGTGTGGAGAACGCCCAAAGAAGCTTATGTTCTGCAGTGTCTCCGCCCAACTGTGAAACATGGCGGCGGCTCGGTGATGCTGTGGGTCGCCATATCATGGTTTTCATTGGGTCCTGTGGTCACATTTAGCGGACGAATCACTGCCAACGATTATGTCGCAATTTTAGGAGACCACTTGCATCCTTTGGTCCGGACGTTGTTCCCGGACAATGACGCCATCTTTCAGGATGATAATGCACCCATTCACACAGCTGGCGTTGTTGCAGCGTGGTTTGAGGAAAATCGGGATGAAGTTCAACACCTCCCCTGGCCCGCCCAATCCCCAGATCTCAACATAATTGAACATCTGTGGTCCGTCTTGGAAACACGACTCCGGAGACGATTTCCACCTCCATCCTCTCTCACAGAACTGGCCGATGCCCTGCACGAGGAATGGTGTAAAATTCCACTTGCTACCATTCACGACCTCTATGCCTCCATCCCACGTCGCATCAAGGCTGTTCTGAAGGCGAAAGGTGGCCCGACACCATATTAATCTGATAAGTTGCAATTTCGTTCAGGTGTTTCCATTTTTCTGATCACCATCTGTACTTCTTATCTAATTTTAGAGATTCTCTCGTCTTGTGGGCCATACTGAGACTATCTGAGACATAGATCCAGTAATACTGTACTTTACGGTAGAATCCGAAACGCCTTAATATAACGACGAAATTCCACAGTTCATATAAATTTATATAGCAATTACTAGCAGGGCCGGATTTCCCAATAGGCCCGGGCCTATGGGCGCAAGGTCCCAGGGGGCGCACGGGCGAGAGAAAAAATAAAAAATATCTAGAAATAAAATAAATAGCCATAACTTAACATATTTTTTTGAATTGATTAAAAAAAATCAGGCTAATAAAGCATTCTGATTTTGAAGTTTTTGTGTCACGTTATTAAAATACTTCATGTAAGCTGTGTTCACACTATTTTATAATGTATTACAGTGTTTTTTTTATTTATTTGAACAAATGGCTAAATTGAACAAAACCAAAGTTATTCACCAATCTTTTGTTAATACGTTAACGGTATTTTGTTAAGCAAAGAAATAAGTAAATTCCTCAAAAAACTTGAAATGATAAAATTGCATCGTGGAGTGGTGTTTAAGCAATTAACATACAGGCCTGATATAATTTTTTAATAAAGGTTTTTTAGGAAAGTAACTTTAACCAGACTATGGGGCGGAAAAAATTATTGGGCCTAGGGGCCCCAAAATGCTAAATCCGGCCCTGATTACTAGGCTACTAATTTATCAAAAACATTTCGTACACTGTATCAATATATTACCTTTTATTATATCGTGTAACAAATTAAACATTTATACACCTTAAAAATTGTACATGTAGTTTACAAAACATGGTTCCTTGGAATTATAAATTATTTATATTTCGTTGCTATGACAACTAGAAAAGAAATTACATCTATCTGTATTTTTTCTTCTTCATAATCTTCTTCTTCCTTTCCTGAGCAGCTTATGCATAATTTAAAAGTACTTCTGCCCGCAAATACAAATAAAGATATAATAAAGAGTTATGAAATACAAGTATCGTTATATTAACACATTCAAATACCTTACTAATGCGAATTAAGTTAGATCACGTGTAACAAACGAGGGCAAGCTTTAACCAATGCATCACAGACATAAGCATTGTATTAATTTTAGGTTCCACATTTGTGTAGGTCCTATGTCACTGTAGTAACTGCGACGACTTTCAACGCTGGTGGCCCCGCATAGCGTAGCCGGTAACGCCCTCGCCTTCGGTGCAAGCGGCCAATGGTTCGATTCCCGGTGGGGGCACTCGATCGAAAAAGTGTAAAACGCTTTTACAGACCAGCCACCCTGAATGAGGTTTTCCTGGGTTTTCCTTATTCACACCAGGCAAATGCTCGGGTGGTACCTAACTCATAGGTCCCAGGCCGCTTCCTTCCTTCCCCAATAATTTCTTCTTTCCCTTTCCTTGGATAGTGTGTTCATCGAGGGACATAATCCCTAATTCCCACCTTTCAACGCTGGCGCAAAACCAATCTAAAACTGCTTTCCCTCACGTGTTATGCTTCGGGAGAATTCGGAACGATTCGTGGCGCTGCCTTCCAAACGTAACACTTCATAAGAAGTAAAACAGTAGAAGTGCACCAACAATGTTGCCAAACTTAGAAAACTTGCTAAACAAACAACAAAAAGCAGCACTTAAAGAACTATAACATGAACATTAACAATTATTAGAACTCGTAGATGATAACAATAATAATAGCATAAATATAAAATATGGTTCCACAACAATAACAACAAAGCGAAACTTAGCAGCAATCCGACAACACTATAGCCTTAGGAATTCTTCTGTGTAAAGCGCAAGAAATGACACTGGCAAAATTTCACGCGTGGGAGTTGACAACCAAGACACACCTTTGCGTTCTATTGGTTAGAGGAATTGGTAAATCTAAGTAAGCTTCACGAGTTCTCGTGATCACTATAATCTACATGTCAAATTTAAACTGAATGATTAAATTCATTTTATATTTTACTCGCCTCTTACAACAAAGGACACAAATTGTACCATCCTACTCTCATTAACAAAGTGTGCTTAAAAATACAAAATTTTAAATATTTTTGCCAGAACTATTTATGATGAATATTAAATAAGAAAATGTTATACTATCTTTCACGTTAAACAAAGGCTTTAGAACAAGTGAACCATAATTAGCTGTTCGACATCAAGACAAGAGGTAAAGCGCTGAATATAGATTTTTGAAAGAAAATTTAATTAATAACTCTTCAAAGTTGCTCCTTAAAATCAATTAAAAACTTGAAGGAACGAAGTTTTTTTTAAAGAAAGAAAAAAGAGCTTTGTCTCACGTCAAATTACTTCTAATCCATTATGTCTTCATTAAGAGGAGGAAAAAACTGGAATTAACCTGTAATGCTGTATTTTATTAAGTAGAAATGACATACATAATAATGACAATAGTAATAATAATAATTTGGAACACTTATACGATTGATTAAGTTTTTTTGACTGTAGTTTACATATATATAAAGTGTTAAACAACACAGACAACGTTTGGGAGGTACGTCCGCAACAATCTTTATAGAGGTAGGTGCTGAGTACTTCAAATTATTTGCCCGTACCCGTAGCCAAACTTACTCTTTAAAGATTGTCGCGTGAGTACCTTAGGATTCTGAAACATGTTTTTTTGGATAGGGCACATATTAGTTCCTAAGTGAAATCTTGACCCGCCTATGGTAGGTATCATAGTTTAGGAGCTATGGACCATTAATGTTCATTTTTTCATGTTTTCGGTAGCCTATAACTCCGAAAGAAAGCATTTGTGAATCCGTGTTGGTCTATAGTTTTTTGTCTTATCTTGTTGTCAGGAATCGCCTCCCAAACGTTGTCGGTGATTCTGAAATACCCTGCACACATAAACAGAACAAAACTTTCTATCCTGTAAAAAAGTTAAAAAGTTTTAATTATTATGCAAAAATGCAAAATTTCGAAAAAATTGTGCCGTTTATGTTTGACAACATAGTAATCTAAAGGAACCTTGACTCGTAGACAAAATAACTTATCTATGTTCTCCAGACTTTTCAGAATTCTCGTACATTCGGCTTTCGTCATTTTCTTTTTCTACGTTTTCACTTTAAGCAAGAACAAACAAAAGTCAAAAAGGAAAACTGGAAGAATGTAATGTCATACATTTGATAAAGGAACAAACAAATTAGGAAACAAAAATGATAATTTTATCCTGTTAGTAGAGAAGGCAATAATAAATTGCGTTTACAATTCTTTGTTTTATCCCTATCTTGCCTTCTGTCATCGTATTTACTCTTTCGATGTCAAAATGACGTAAACTAAGTTGCACGACTCTGAAAATGGAAAGATTTAAATATTTCAACAGTCAACTAACTTCCAGGAAGCTGCATTCATTCCTGTTTTATCTTTATTTAATTTCCTTCTTTCGTTTTTCTTTTTCTTTTTTTTTTAATATTGAGCTTTCGTTTTCCGCTTTAATGAAGTACGTTTCGTCGATAATAATAACAACAATAATAAAAAGGATTTTTCTTTAAAAGCATTAAATTATTGAAAATTTCTTAAAAGCTTTAGTGAGGGGTTAAATGCTGCAATAATGTAATTTTCTTTGTTGAAAAACAAAGCTAGAAAAATGCACTGTTGCGTGTATGCTGTTTGCCTCGCAGAGATTTTACCTGTGTGTAAGCAGGCACGTAGCTAAAGGGGGATCCGAGAAGTCCAGACCCCCCTTCGAAACCAGAAATGAAAAAAAAAATTAGGAAGGATCCAACAAAAAGAAACAAGAAAAAGAAGAATCAGTGTTAAAAATAAAAAGCTACAGCAAGCTTTTGGTTACTCTTTTATATGAAGAGATTTGTATTACTTGGAATACATAGCGGTGAATGAGAGGGATATCCTAGAAAAGTCTGGGAATTTGAAATTTCTAGAAAAGTTATTCTGCTGCTTAGAATTTCTGCTACTAGTCAAGGAAGTTTCAAGCTTTCGAAAGCATAGTGCCATTCTGTAACACTGTGGACATTTTTTATCATAATTTTTCCTCATCGCTTCTCTGCAGTATCAAACATGTTATTTCAGAAACAGTTTTCTATTGCTCCTTTAATCTCTCATTCGGAACAGAACAAGACATTATTGAATATGTACTTTTTATAATAGTAGGAACGTACTTTTCATAATAGTTGAGGTCATAATGAAAAAAAATGTTATATTTGAATGAACAAAGAAAGGAACGTAAATATTGTAAAATCTTTTTCAATACTTTTTTTTTAAATTCTTTTACTCGAGATTTCTCCATAGTTTGTTATTAAAATACTTACTGACATATCCTCATTTTATTGTCCTAACAGACGAATATATGTTGTCAGAAAATAGTTTAGAGTGATAGAGCTTCTGGTGTGATAACCACAGTATTTCACGTCACTGCCCCTCTCCCATTACGAAATTCTGTCTAGACGAACCAATATACGTATGTTGCCAGTAAAGTAGTTTAGAATGATCGAGTCCCTGGTGTGATGACCACAGTATTTTATGTCACGGACCCCCCTCCCTTTTACGAAATCCTGGCTACGTGCCTGGTGTAAGGAAAGTGTGATTTTTAAGGCGTTGTTGTTAAGGAAAGTGTGATTTGTCATTCAGAGATGATTTGCAATCTAATTTATAATTTTTTTTAGATTTCTGCAAAATCATTATAGAGGGACACCCATGGCAGGTCCACCGAGTCCGGATACCCGAAACTTTGTAACCCGACTATACATTTGTACACTTTCTTAATTAAATTGTACTTCTCGGGGCTACTTAGAACACCGGGGCTGCTATGAACAAAAAGTTGGAAAATGTTTTTAATGCCCATAAATCATACAAAAGTTGCAAAAATTCGCTTTAATTGTACATGTCCATACAGCCTAGTTCTTCTACTCTACTTATATATGTAAAATGGAGCAATACAATTGAAAGAAAAAAATACAAAAAATATTTAATGGACCAATGTTTTTGAGTAAAAATTTATGTCCACCCAAACTCTTTACTGTGGAGACCTGGGTTTTATATTTGTGGAGCTCTAGTATTTTTTTTAATGAGACTTTGTTATGTTGTTGTAAGTTTCCCATATACATAAAAAATTAAAGAAATAAAATATGACGATGAAAAAAATATATTTTTTGCACATTTTTGTAAAAAATTGGGGCTACTTTAAACATGTTTCTATTGGGGGGTTACTTTGAACATTAACAGAAACCTATAATTTTAATGTTTTTAATATCTGTTTTCTGTTGCTTCCCTGATTGGTTTCAAACGATTGTCGTTCCCTGATCTCGGAATCGACCTGGATGTAAAATGGTTATTGGGGATACTCTTTCAAGTCACTTTTCTGGAGAGATCATAACCACTTGCACTGCAATGAACATTTCATTCATTTGCCTACCGCCTAACACAACACATTTGACTCAGCCTCTCGACGTCGCAGTATATGAACCTCTGAGAAAAGCTTGGCGCAAAGCTCTTGAAAAATGAAAGCTTGGTCCTGGATTTCAGCGACCAACACTTCCAAAAGATGAGTTTCCAGGAATTATGAATTCAGTGCTCAAAAGTATGGCAGAAAACATGGCCAGCAATGTCAAATCAGGCTTCGCTACTTGTGGCATCAGACCTTTTGATCCTGAGCGAGTCATGAGAAAGTTGCCTAAACACTCCCTGACAACTGGAAAAGACAATGTAGAAGAACAACGCAGAAAAGAAACAATAACATCTACCCAGGTTGGGACTGCTGTATTGAGCATGTTAGAAGAGCTCCGCACCAAAAAAAAACAAAAAAAAAAACACTGAAAAGGAAAAAATCCAAAATCAATGTCACACCAGGTAAAAGTGTCCGTGTAGATGAGATTCAAAAGAATGATCCTGTTCCTAGTACAAGTTCGCAAGTCATCAGTACGAAGACACAAACATCCACATATACCCGTACCAGCAATAAAAGGAAGCCAGCACTGCAAGAGACAGACAAACCAGAAATGTGTGGCAAGAAAGTGCAGATAAGAAAACGAAG
Organism: Thermobia domestica; assembly: GCF_964235325.1. Classification (NCBI taxonomy): domain Eukaryota; kingdom Metazoa; phylum Arthropoda; class Insecta; order Zygentoma; family Lepismatidae; genus Thermobia; species Thermobia domestica. Next base: position 253,550,925 of record NC_137461.1, read on the forward strand.
GAAAGCAACAAGAGCCAGTGAATCAGAAACAGAGACTGATCTATCCAGCAGTGGTATTCCGTATGATGATGATTCTGTCATGAATGCAAGCTTTAGTATTTCTGATTTAGAAGAACAGGATGAAGAGGCTGCTCTACCCAAGGAAAGACCAACAGTAAATGCTGGCGTGTGGGTTGTAGTGCAATATGCATCCAAAAGGGAAATTTTCCATTACTTTGTTGGTCAAGTGATTTAATGTTATGAAAAAGGAGCTGAGGTTAAGTTTCTCCGAAAGAAGGGTCACAATAAATTTTATTGGCCAGTTCGGGATGACTTTGATAATGGATCATACGACGACATAGTGTTGACACTTCCTGAGCCAAACATGCTAAGTTCGCGAGGATCAGGCATCTTTTCCTTTGAAAAAGATCTGATTGGACTGTACAATATCACAGACTAGCTACATGCAAGTGAGTCACAAGAATGTACATATTTGTAAATATAAATTTAATTTCATAGTTTCACGTTCATTTAAGGACACGAGAACGGGCAGCAAATTGTCGTTTTTTTCACGTTTTTCAACAATTTTTAAGTGCGATTTTTCAATGTATTGTGGAAAATTTTGGACATTCCATACCTGGTGGGTATGTTAACAGCCATAAACGAGCAGTTTTATTATTCTCATGGATGTTCGGAAGGATTTATGTATGGAATAGCAAATTCAAGTTTTCTAGGTGAGTTGTCTCAAATTTTCGTATTTTAAAAATATTAATTATTAACATATCTCACGTTAAATTATACCTACGAAACCCTAGCTATTTTTCTGTGTCACACTAAAGCCCCTGAACTCCATGGCAAACAAGCTATAAGCAGTTGAAATTGTTATTCATAGTAGCCCCGAACCCGGGGCTACTTTGAACACTCAGAAAAAATATATCAGACGAATCCTGGTTTACCTGATTTTTTGTAAACCACATTTTTTGGTAGCCATAAACTATGGACATATTTGTAGAGTGAAAAATATTAAATTTTCCTTTTAGTTTTTAAGTGAGTACAAAAATACTGAAAATTTGTATCAAAGTAGCCCGGTTGACGGACCGTGTATATATATAGGGTCGGATCTAGGATTTCCTGAGGGGTGCACCAACAACTACCATTACATTTGAATTGAATTAGAATTTCTTTTAAAATCCTTTTAGGTATCTGTGGTGTGAATGAGGAAAAACCCTAGAAACGCTAAGTGTCTGGTTGTTGAAACATGTTCTTTCAACTTTTAGAAAATTAACTTAAACTATCGATTTTTCAAAACTTCCCTTTGTTTTAAGCCAAACGGAAACATGACAGCAAGAATTTTGGGAAAGTGTTGCTATTTTCACTGTTAGCTTCTCACTTTAGGTAGTGTATATTTACAACGAAGGGGGGGGTGCATGTGCACCTTTGCACCCCCCTAAATCCGTCCCTGTATATATATCATACCATATAAACTAAAGATTTGAATGTACACATCATCCCTACTATTTCTTTTCTGATAAAAGAAATCTAATTTTATCAGTTTTTGTGAGAATATAGGTGTTAGCAGAGGCGCAAATCTGTCTTCAACATTGGGGACGACGGGTAAGACCGTTCTTATAATCACATTGGTAGGCGGGCAGATTTGAGGCTTATTTTGGGGGAAGAAGTAGATGAATCTGATTTTTGGGTGAAGCTGCCTAATATCAAGCGTTGTAGATGAAGTGACAGTCGAACACAAATCATGACATTTCTTCCCCCCCCCAAAAAAAAACACATTTCAAATCGGATTATTCTGGGAGACAGTCCCCCCCAGGTCCAAGATTGAGGCGAAAATGTTCCCTTCATCCCCCTGGGATTTGCGCCAGGGGATGTCAGTACTTAAAATTACCTGGTCTTTCTTTTCGGCTGTTGAATAACAGCCGTTGGATACTACATAGACATAGCGTCTTGTATCATTGGACTGGCCCAAACCTTGGATCCTTCCAAACAGACTCATACACTTGCCGCAGACCATTTACTGAAGGGTGGGAAAGGATGCTGCTGGATTTAGAAAATGTAGCCTCAGTAACTTGAAAATGTGATTTCTATATTTAAACCCTTTTTATGGAATTAGGTGTAACAAAACTCCTTTTAATATTTGCCCTACTTGCCCATCCGAGAGACAAATAAAAACCTTAAGAATTATATGATAGATCACCATCAATTTTGACCATGATGTACAAGATCGAAGTTTAGAAATCGAGTTCGCTAATGGAATAGATATTCAAACCGGAAATTGTAGAAATTAACCATTTCTGGTTATAACGTAGATCACTATTGAGCACAAACCGTAATACATAAGAAGAAAAGCTATTTCCTGAAATCGATTAAGCGTCCCAAGTATTTATTTCATTTACATCCTTAAGTCTCTACTAAAACCAGAAGTTATAGTAATCCACTACAACTTCCGGTTTCAATATTCATTGAGAACATACCACGCCATATCCTCCTCAGACCTGAAGACGAATTTTGGTAGCTGGAGCTACTTTGACTATGAAACCTCCTCAGGTCCAAATGGCATCTCACCTGGATGTCACTTACTTCTAGCAACCATCTAATAAATGTTAATAATACTTTGTCTTTCAAAACAAATAAACAAACACACTTATAATTGACAAGTTTCCTCGACTTGGTGTTCTGCATTCTCGATAACGTGCTGCCGCCTACAAATACGTTGTTGAAATTTTTCGAGTTCCGTACGATTCGTTCAAGGTTAGGTGAGATGCCGTTCGGACCTAGGGAGATTTTTTAACATCAGTGTTGAGCACATGACTTCATAGAAAACGGTAGCTGCAGCTACCAAAATTCGCATTCAGGTCTGAGGAGGATATAAACCAAACTCATTGACGTGGTGTGCATGTGACACTGTTACTAGTTTAACTTTGATGCATTGTTTAAAAAAATAAAACAAGAGTAGTAGACTGGTAACCGGTATGTGTATCAGTAGTGTGATTAGCACCCTGTAAAAGGAGCGATTGTGGTATCAAAGGCATATGCGCACTCCCTACTTCCAATTGTTAGTTCAATATTTAGAAATTATTAACAAGAAAAATCTTTATTTTCGTATGTAATAATTCGAGTTTGCATTAGCAAGTATTACTATAATATTTATTTACTATTCACTTCCAAACAAAATGAACAATTACTACACAACGTTATTTCTCTACAAAAGTTCTACATTTATCTTAGTAAACACTAGTTAAATGAAACACACAGGGCATGTCAGTGGAATGTCCCGCTGCATCTATAACTGACATGTAAAATGCGTATAGTCTCGTACATTGAAACGAAGCACGAATCAGAGGTTTTGATTTCGATAGATGTTGATCTTCCTTTATCTCACATATCGATTGTTGTTCTTTGTTAATGTTGTGCTCCTAAACAATTAATACTTTCGATCCTAAGCCAAAGCAAGACTCGGGATACCCTTTTTAACACAACTACATGAAGCCTGTCAGCAAGATTCCATGAATAACGGTCGGTTGGCGGTTGTATGAATAGCTTATTTGTACTCTCACCTAAAAGAAAATATTATTTGCTTGACATCTGGCGATGAAATTCTGAGGATCTTGTATGTTAAAAGATGTCAGTTTTCTTGTTTTGCGGTAAATGTTTTGTGTTCTGATCATTTTACTTTTTTTGGAGGTATATAAATAGATGAAGAACAAACAGCAAATACGAGTATTATAGTAGTTTTACCCAATGTTACCAATAATGAACAAGTTTTTCATCTTTTTCACATTATGTTTCCATTGTAAAAAAATCATTAAAGTGAAAGAGTTTTCGTTTGAAGTCATATTGCAGCAATTCCCCCAAAAACTAACACTAACACTAAATGTTGTATTACTCTTAAAACAGAATGTTTACAGATAGATTTGTCCTTATTTCGCATGCCTATCTTTTCCTTACTGCCTGATATATGTCTTTTCAAAATGCACTAAATACCAGGAATCTGGAATTGCAAAGCCGCGTAAGCATAAGAGCTAAAGCGTTAAAATGAACAGTAGTATACAATTCAACAGCGTTACTTTATTCTTAAGAACCAATTATTTACCAGTCACGTTACCTAAATACAAAGTGCTTATCGAGTTCGTGATGGTCCTGGTGAAAGACAATTCTAAGGTTATTAGAAAGCTAAAACAACCGGTCCATTAGTTAGAGAGAGGATTAAAGATCATTTAATCTCTAAAGATTCTGGAATCGAAGGTCACCAGACCTAACATCAGTGGACTATGCTCTCCTGGGCTATCTCACGGACAGAATTTACATAAACAAGCCACGTGCCATTTAAAACTTCCAGAGCAACATCACAGTCAAAATAACCAATATTGATTTAAACATATTAAAGTGTGTACTTGGCAAGAAGATAAAAGAAGCACGATCCTATTTCCAGAAAGGAAAGGTACACTTCCAACACATATCGTAACTGATAATGATTACATCTAGTTTACATTTTGTTATACGTTGTTATTCGTTCCAACAATATATCTATTAAAAAGTGTATTATATCATTAAAAAGACCCTTAGCGTAAGTCATAAAGTATATTTTGATAAGTACGTTCCTTCCATTTCATTTACGGAATTAAAAACAAAAGAACCTCCCAATGTCATATGCTCAATATTACTGTATATGGTTGCATAACTTGTAAGACTGATTGTAAACGTAAATCTTTCACTTTCAGCATTTTTATATTATTTTCTGAGATTGATTTTATCATCTTGCTCTTTATTATTATTATTATTATTATTATTATTATTATTATTATTATTATTATTATTATTATTATTATTATTATTTTACACTGCGCTAACACTTCAAAAATATGACCCTTGTGAACCTGGCCCCCCCACCTCTCGGTACAAACGATTTCCGCATATCAATAAAAAGTACTTCGTTTGTACCGGTTTGTACCGCAAATATTTTTGTTTGTACTGTACTGCAGTATGAGAAATTAAGAAAACAAAGTGGGGGGGCCAAGTTCACGCAGCCCCCCCACATTGTCCTAGGATCGATTTATTTGTCTCATTTGAAAAATTTTCGTTTGTACCGGATTGTACCGTAGTTTGTTTCGTTTGTACCGTTCTGGATTATGAAAAATTAACGAAACAAAATGGGGGCCCAGATCAAACAGGCCCCGAAATCACGACTTAATACACCGGGTACCCATGATTTTTGTATGTCATACGAAAGTACTTGGTTAGTACAGGATTGTACCACAAAGAGTTTTATTTTAGCCGTAATAGATTATGAAAAATTAAGAAAACAAAATTGGGGGGCTGTGTGAACCTGGCCCCCCCACCACGTAGTACAAACGATTTAGTTGGCTCATTTGAAAGATTTTCGTTTGTACCGGATTGTACCGTAGTTTGTTTCGTTTGTACCGTCCTGGATTATGAAAAATTAACGAAACAAAATGGGGGCCCAGATCAAACAGGCCCCCAAATCACGATTTAATATACCAGGTACCCATGATTTTTGTATGTCATATGAAAGTACTTGGTTAGTACAGGATTGTACCACAAAGAGTTTTATTTTAGCCGTAATAGATTATGAAAAATTAAGAAAACAAAATTGGGGGGGCTGTGTGAACCTGGCCCCCCCACCATGTAGTACAAACGATTTAGTTGGCTCATTTGAAAGATTTTCGTTTGTACCGGATTGTACCGTAGTTTGTTTCGTTTGTACCGTTCTGGATTATGAAAAATTAACGAAACAAAATGGGGGCCCAGATCAAACAGGCCCCAAATCACGACTTAATACACCGGGTACCCATGATTTTTGTATGTCATATGAAAGTACTTGGCTAGTACAGGATTTTACCACAAAGAGTTTTATTTTAGCCGTAATAGATTATGAAAAATTAAGAAAACAAAATTGGGGGGGCTGTGTGAACCTGGCCCCCCCACCACGTAGTACAAACGATTTAGTTGGCTCATTTGAAAGATTTTCGTTTGTACCGGATTGTACCGTAGTTTGTTTCGTTTGTACCGTTATGGATTATGAAAAATTAACGAAACAAAATGGGGGCCCAGATCAAACAGGCCCCAAATCACGACTTAATACACCGGGTACCCATGATTTTTGTATGTCATACGAAAGTGCTTGGTTAGTACAGGATTGTACCACAAAGAGTTTTATTTTAGCCGTAATAGATTATGAAAAATTAAGAAAACAAAATTGGGGGGGCTGTGTGAACCTGGCCCCTTCCCACCACGTAGTACAAACGATTTAGTTGGCTCATTTGAAAGATTTTCGTTTGTACCGGATTGTACCGTAGTTTGTTTCGTTTGTACCGTTCTGTATTATGAAAAATTAACGAAACAAAATGGGAGCCCAGATCAAACAGGCCCCCAAATCACGACTTAATATACCAGATACCCATGATTTTTGTATGTCATATGAAAGTATTTGAGCCGTAATAGATTATGAAAAATTAAGAAAACAAAATTGGGGGGGCTGTGTGAACCTGGCCCCCCCACCACGTAGTACAAACGATTTAGTTCGCTCATTTGAAAGATTTTCGTTTGTACCGGATTGTACCGTAGTTTGTTTCGTTTGTACCGTTCTGGATTATGAAAAATTAACGAAACAATATGGGGGCCCAGATCAAACTGGCCCCCAAATCACGACTTAATACACCGGATACCCATGATTTTTGTATGTCATATGAAAGTACTTGGTTAGTACAGGGTTGTACCACAAAGAGTTTTATTTTAGCCGTAATAGATTATGAAAAATTAAGAAAACAAAATTGGGGGGGCTGTGTGAACCTGGCCCCCCACCACGTAGTACAAACGATTTAGTTGGCTTATTTGAAAGATTTTCGTTTGTACCGGATTGTACCGTAGTTTGTTTCGTTTGTACCGTTCTGGATTATGAAAAATTAACGAAACAAAATGGGGCCCAGATCAAACAGGCCCCCAAATCACGACTTAATACACCGGGTACCCATGATTTTTGTATGTCATATGAAAGTACTTTTTTAGTAGCGGATTGTAACACAATGAGTTTTAGTTTGATTTAGATTTAGGTTTGTGGGTTAAACTGGCCCGCACAACTTATTTTTCATTAAAATTCAAATCAAAACGGCATCAAATATTTTTACCCGATATGTTCAAATTTGTAACGCCAAAATTAAAGTTTGTACCCTCATCAATTTCGAAAAAGGTTGGATTTTTGATAACGGGTGGAGCAGAGCCTCACAACAATTTTTCTTTCCAATTCGAATCAAAATGACACAATAAATTGGTACCCCATACTTACCAATTTGTACCACCAAATTAAAACTTGTACTTCCAAGAATTTCGAGAAATTTTAGTTTTGATGGCGGGTCAAACTGGATTGCACAACTTATTTTTCTTTCAAATTCGAATCATAACGGTATCAAAAAATTTGAATCATTTCGGTACCCACTATGCGCCCACTTGTACCATGAAAATTAGAATTTGTACACACTACTTATTTCGACAAAATTGGGATGTAATGGAGGATCAGTAAATCAGCATGACGACAACTGGCCTACACAACACATTTTTTTTAATTTGAATGAAAACTGTATTAAAACTTTGTAAACAATATGTACCAATTTGTACCTCCAAAACTATGATTTGCATCCTCACCAATTTCGCAAGAATTGAATTTTTAATGGTGAGTCAAGTAGGCTTGCACACTTTTTCCTCCCAATTCAAATCAAAACGGTACCAGAATTCTGTACCCAATGTGTACCAATTTGTAACACCAAAATTAGAATTTATATCCCAAGAAATTTCGTGGAGCGTGGCAAGTCACGTCAGACAGAATTTTGTTGGCAGGTCAAACTTGCTCACACAACTTATTTTTCTTTCCAATTTTAATCAAAATTTTTCAAAAATTTGTACCCTATATGTTCAACTTTTTCAACAAAACTTAGAATTTCTAGCCCCATCAATTTCGAGGAACTTGAGGAACTTTCGAGGGACTTGAACTGGCGAGCACAAAACTTTTTGCTTCCCAATTCGAATCAAAACTGTACCAAAAACTTGTAGCCAATATGTAACAACTTGTATCACCAAAACTAGAATTTGTACAGCAACCAATTTCAAGAAATATGAATTAAATTGCAGGTCAAATTGGCCGGCCAACTTATTTTTGTTTCAAATTCGAATCAAAACCTCACCAAAAATTTGAACAAAATATGTACCAATTTGTACCACCGCAATTAGAATTTGTACCCCTACTAATTTCGAGAAATTATAATTTCTGGTGGCGGGTGAAACTGGCCCGTATAACTTATTTTTCTTTGCAATTCGAATGAAAACGGTACCAATAATGTGTACTCGATATGTATCAATTTCTACCTATAAAATTAGAATTTGTACCCTCACCGATTTGGAGAAATTTGAATTTTCAATGCTGGAGCCAACTTAACGTCGAAACTTGGCTCGCGCAACACATTTGGTTTATGAATTCGGATTAAAATGTTACCAAAAGTTTGTGGCAAGTATGTACTAGTTTGTACTCTCAAATTTAGAATTTCCAACCTTACCAATTTCTAGAAATTTAAATTTTCATTGCAATCTTCCTGGGCATGGCAATCTTTTTTTTTTTTTTTTTGTATTCAATCAAAATAGTATTCGATTCGAACGAGAACGTGCAAACAAATTTCCCCGCAATTCATAAAAACGGAACGGAAATTTGCTTATGATTTGCATGAGCAAAATCATGTACGAATAAAGATTAGAAATTGTTATTCAACGAAGGGCCAATTTATCACCAAGTCAACTCTTCCAGGCCAAAGGCTTATTCAGAATTCATGTGAATTTGTCCAAATTTTTTAGACAATTTGTAACAAAAAAATATTACATTGTACCTGCACCAATTCAATAAATCTGAAATGCTTACTCAAATATGTGTATCTATTTGATCTCAAGGTAAACCAGAGAAACGCATTTTTTTAAATTCGACATCACTACTTCGCAAATGAATTTGTTACTATTTCCATTAAACATTTAAACTCTGGAGTGTATTATTGATGGTAACTGAATTTGTAAAAAATTGTATAAGCAAAATTAGAACTTAGACTCTGTTTTCGAAACGGAGATATGAGTGGATAGAGACGATTTCACAGAACTGATCCTCTGAATGAGTTCTATAATAAAAATTAATATTATCCATGATCACAAATGGTTGGAGAAAAACATCACACACTCATAAATATTTTGGAGTCCCCAACATATGTAGATGTTTGACTCTCTCTCCCCCAACCAAGTTGTTTTGTGATAATGCTTTCCTTTATTCTTTCTAACATTTGGTACACCGTAGAAAAATATTAAAATAATTTTGTCTTCGGTGTTTATAAATGGCGCAAACTAATATCTATTTCGCACAAATTTTTGGTAACATTTTGATTCGAATTAATAAAAGAAATGTGTTGGGCGAGCCAGGTTTCGACGTCAAGTTGGATCGAGCATTGAGAATTCAAATTTCTCAAAATTGGTAGTTGCACAAATTCTAATTTTTGTGGTACAAATTGGTACATATTAGGTACATATTTTCGATACCATTTCGATCCGAAATGGAAAGAAAATAAGTTGTGGGGACCAGCTTGACGTTGCCACCAAAAATTCAAATTTCTCGAAATAACTGGGGATACAAATTTAATTTTGGTGGTACAAATTGGTACATATTGAGTACAAATTTTTGATACTGTACTGATTCGAATTGGAAAGATAAGCAAGTTATGCAGGCAGCTTGAACCGCCAACATAAATTCAAATTTCTCGATATTGGTGGAGGTACAAATTCTAATTTTGGTGGTATAAATTGGTACATATTGGGTACAAATATTTGGTCCACCATCAAGAATTCTAATTTCTCGAAATTAGTGGGGGTAGAAATTCTAATTTTGTTGATACAAATTTCTACATATAGGGTACAAATTTTTGGTACCGTTTCGATTCGAACTAGAATGAAAAAAGCAGTGGAGGAGAAATTTTTTCTCCACAAAAATTCAAATTTCTCAAAATTAGTTGGAGTATAACTCTAATTGTCGTCGTACAAATTGGTACATATTAGGTACCAACATTTGGTGCCATTTTGATTCGAATTGGAAGGGAAAAGAGTTGTTCGGCTCTGCTTCACCCGTTATAAATGAAAATTTCATTTTTGTCGAAATTAGTGAGGGTACAGATTATAATTTTGACGGTACAAATCGTTACATATAGGGTACAGGTGTTTGGCACAGTTTTGATTCAAATTTTAAAGAAAAATAAGTTGTGCGGATCAGTCTAACCCGCATATCTAAATTCGTATTTCTCGAAATTGGTGGGGATATAAATTCTAATTTTGATACTGCAAATTCGTAAATATTGGCTACAATTTTTTGATACCGTGTTGATTCGAATTTGAAAGAAAAATAAGTTGCCCAAGCCAGCATGATCCTCCATCAAAAATTCAAACTTCTAGATATTGATGAGGGTGCTAATTCTAATTTTAGTAGTATGAATTGGTACAGATCTGGTACAAATTTTTGGTCCCGTTTTGATTCGAATTGTAAAGAAAAATAAGTTATGAGGGTAACTTCGATCCGCCGTCTAAAATTCACAATTCTCGAAATTGGTGGGAGTACAAATCTAAATTTTGTGGTACAAATTGCGTACAAATTTTTTTGGTAACGCCTTGCTTGGAATCGGAAAGAAAAACAAGTTGTGCAGGCCAGCGTGACACATCAAAAATTTAAATTTGTAGAAATTGGTGGGAGTAAAAATTCTTACAAATTTTTGATATTTTCATTCGAATTGAACAGAAAAATTTGTTGAGTGGGCCTGTTTGACTCACCATTAAAAAATTAATATTTCTCGAAATTCATGGGGTATCAAATTGTAATTTTCGTAATAAAAAATTAGTATATATTGGTTACAAATTTTTGGTGCCGCTTCGATTCAAATTCGAAGGAAAAAGAGTTGTGCGGGCCAGTTTGATCCGCCAATAAAAATGCATGTTTGTCGAAATTGGTGGTAGTACAGATTCTAATTTTGGTGCTACAAATTGGTATATATTGGGTACAAATTTTGGTAACGGTTTAGTTGGAATTGAGAAGAAAAATGACTTGTGCTGTCCAGATTGACTTCCCAACAAAAGTTCAATTTTCTCAAAAAATATTCGGGGTACAATTTTCAATTTTTGTGGTACAGATTGGTGCATATTGGGTACAAATTTTGGTAGTTTTTTGCTTCGAATTGAAAAGGAAAATAAGTTCTCCAGCCCAGCCTGACGCGCCATTAAAAATTCAAATTCCTCGAAATTGATGGCGGTACAAATTCTAACTTTGATGCAATAAATTGATACATATTGGGTACAAATTTTTGGTGACGTTTTGATTCGAATTGGAAAGAAAACAAAAATGTGCGGGCCAGGTTGACCTGCCATGACAAATTCAAATTTCTCGAAAGTCATATCTATCCTGTGTTTTAAAACTTGATTAGAATGTTTGCTTGAATTGGGACCCCAGTTTGTTTCGTTAATTTAACATAATCTACGGCGGGAAAAACAAAACAAACTACGGTACAATCCGGTACAAACGAAAATCTTTCAAATGATTCAACTAAATCGTTTGTTCAACATGGTGGTGGGCCAGGTTAACACAGACCCCCAATTTTGTTTCCTTAATTTATCATAACCTGTTACGGTTAAAGTAAAACTCTTTGCCGTAGAATCCGGTACTATCCAAGGGCTTTAATATGACATACAGAGGTCATGTGTATCTGGTGTATTAAGTCGTGATTTGAGAGCCTGTTTGATCTGGGCCCCCATTTTGTTTCGTTAATTTTTCATAATCAAGGACGGTACAAACGAAACAAACTACGGTACAATCCGGTACAAACGAAAATCTTTCAAATGAGCCAACTAAATCGTTTGTACTACGTGGTGGGGGGCCAGGTTCACACAGCCCCCCCAATTTTGTTTTCTTAATTTTTCATAATCTATTACGGCTAAAATAAAACTCTTTGTGGTACAATCCTGTACTAACCAAGTACTTTCATATGACATACAAAAATCATGGGTACCTGGTATTAAGTCGTGATTTGGGGGCCTGTTTGATCTGGGCCCCCATTTTGTTTCGTTAATTTTTCATAATCCAGAACGGTACAAACGAAACAAACTACGGTACAATCCGGTACAAACGAAAATCTTTCAAATGAGCCAACTAAATCGTTTGTACTACATGGTGGGGGGGCCAGGTTCACACAGCCCCCCCAATTTTGTTTTCTTAATTTTTCATAATCTATTACGGCTAAAATAAAACTCTTTGTGGTACAATCCTGTACTAACCAAGTACTTTCGTATGACATACAAAAATCATGGGTACCCGGTGTATTAAGTCGTGATTTGGGGCCTGTTTGATCTGGGCCCCCATTTTGTTTCGTTAATTTTTCATAATCCAGAACGGTACAAACGAAACAAACTACGGTACAATCCGGTACAAACGAAAATCTTTCAAATGAGCCAACTAAATCGTTTGTACTACGTGGTAGGGGGGCCAGGTTCACACAGCCCCCCAATTTTGTTTTCTTAATTTTTCATAATCTATTACGGCTAAAATAAAACTCTTTGTGGTACAATCCTGTACTGACCAAGTACTTTCGTATGACATACAAAAATCATGGGTACCCGGTGTATTAAGTCGTGATTTGGGGCCTGTTTGATCTGGGCCCCATTTTGTTTCGTTAATTTTTCATAATCCAGAACGGTACAAACGAAACAAACTACGGTACAATCCGGTACAAACGAAAATCTTTCAAATGAGACAAATAAATCGATCCTAGGACAATGTGGGGGGGCTGCGTGAACTTGGCCCCCCCACTTTGTTTTCTTAATTTCTCATACTGCAGTACAGTACAAACAAAAATATTTGCGGTACAAACCGGTACAAACGAAGTACTTTTTATTGATATGAGGAAATCGTTTGTACCGAGAGGTGGGGGGGCCAGGTTCACAAGGGCAAAAATATGTTCTGAGATTAACGAATATGCGGTTGACCAAAAACCTTTACCAGCGCCTAATATATATGAATATTTTTAACCGACTTCTACACAAGGGGGTAGTTCTCAATTCAATCCGTTTATTTGCGTATTTTGGAGTATATTAATGCATAATTTCTACACAAACAAATAGATGTCAATGATGGTTCTTTTGCTTTTAAATAATATATACATATATTCCCGATGGTCTCATATGAATTTATTCATAATCCGAAAGTAATCTTCTGGAGCTAGAAACACCTCAACGGAAACGGGGTTAATTACGGTGAAGTAGCATGCTTATAAGCAACCACACATTCTTTACTGTAATAATGGTTGCATAACAGCACAGGTACTGTACTGCAAATGTGTAGAATACGTACTTTCATACTAAATTATGCTGCCCGTGTTGATGGTACTCGTAACATTTTAAACTGGGTTATGCGTGTCAAGTGTTTTTTTCTAATGTATATACATCGAATTCTATTAGATCTTTCTGCTTTACACAGACACAGAATGTCCATCCTAGCCTCACTTCCAATAATTACATGTAGAAATTCAAAACAGAGCATACATGTTGTTAAAAATAAAAGGAAATATCATAAAATCATTTAAAATGTTTGAAAAAGTATTTCTAAAAGAAAAAAAGAAATGAAGAAAACTACAATTGAAAAGTGTCTAAAATAATGGAAAAAATTAAACAAATTGATTTTTTTTTTCAGTTGCTAACGTCGGTAGAAAAAACATTGAAGTTGAACAATTTAATCCTGGAAAAAGAATGATACAGCTAATAAGTGTTCATGGATCTTTCGGGATTACGTTAAGAGAATTAGGGCTAACAAACAACGAACCACTCCAATGAGGAGAGAAACAAACAAAAGAGCACGTCATATGTATCCGTAAGCATCATTAATGACCTGGGAGCATAATGCAATTAACAGAAGGACGTACTCAAGGAAGTAACCGTATTTGATACAATTAAGGGTGAAAACCTTCTAAAAAGGGAATACGAGGTAATCTAGAACTAGATAAGATATGCAGAGGAAGACAAGTCAAGAAAATCCATCAAAGAGAATGAATCTTAATCTCAAATCCTCAAAACTAAGTAGTGTAGCGTACTATTAGTAACAAGCGTAACAACAATTGTGCGTATATGTGTTGAGGATACATGTAAAGTTATTGTATTGATCACAGTAAAGGTAATTAAATCAGTCCTTCTTCTTCTAACGTAACTTGTACTTTTAACTCTTAAGTTTTAATGTTTAAGTATGATTTTTGACAAACATAAGACATAAATCAATCGACAGATCAGTTCGATCTGATATTGAGGATAAATTCCGATGCATAGTTACCAACAAAATCTAGAAAAATGCATCTTTATGGCGTCGTTCGTTTTCAATCTAATCTACTTGATAGTTTTAGTTTCGCTAGAATAGATGGCTTATTCATTCATGTACTGAATATGAAAAATATACACTATTATCTAGTAGATTGTATGCATTTTTGTTTGATTTCGCTTGACAGTGGCATTCATAGTCCTAACAGTGATGGTAGTGCACATACTACTCGTAACGGGAAAGGGTGTTGTGGATCCATGCTCCCTAGAAGTAGCTATACTACAGGCTGGGCGGAAAGTAACTCCATGTATTGAATTGTAAACTTCCATTGATGTTATGTGTAGATAACAATCGAAGTTATCTTCTCTTTATAGATTAAAGTATGCCATTTTTCCTATTTTTTCCAGGTCCTGTGAAGCTTTTGATGTTCATTTGAAGCCATAGAGATGTCCGGACGATTAAGCATTGAGGAGAGAGTCAAAATTGCAGCAAAATTTGAAGTGGGTCAGTCTGTGTTTTAGGTCCAATAGTGTTGGAGCAGACAACATGGTAGACAATCTACTCTTAATGCAAAAACCATTAAAAATTGCAAGAGAAACTACCGGAAGTGTCGTGGACATTAAGAGATCAGGTAGGCCCTCGACTTCGGTATCAGAGGAAAACGTGGCTACAGTAAGGCAGATGTTCGAGTGAAGCCCTTCAAAATCAACGAGACATGTTACAAGAGAGAGTGGAATTACACGCTGTTCTGTGCGTGCAATTCTGAATTAAGAGTTACATTACATACCATGAAAGACTCATTATGTCCAAAAGTTGTATTCAGATGATTGCGATAGCGTGTTGAATTTTGTGAAATGATGCTGGCATGACATGAAGATAAAAGGCCGTCTGAAAAAAGTCTGTGGAGTGATGAAGCTGTGTTTCATGTAGGGGGTTCGTTAATAGTCATAATAGCAGTTATTGGGCAAAAGGGGTTTCCAAAGATACTGTTGAAAAAATGCAGGGCAAGCTGGAAGTAAGAGTATGGTGTGGATTATCTTCTTCCCACATTATTAAATCCTACGCGTCGCGGAGTGGGAATTAAATTTTTACTTTTATGTTATTTGTATGTAATTGCATAGACACATATGAAACAAATGTAACGGAAGTGAAAAATATATTGCTTGTGCACTGAAAATCATACACATGGTGCTGCACGAGAGAACCGTGTGTATGTAATTCCATACACATGGCAGTTTGTCTTCCAATGAAATCTAGGTCTTCTTACTGGTCGTTTTCTGATTGGACTTCCAGTTATATCAACCCTTGGGGTAAAATCCGAACAGTGCCCTGCCGTGGAAAATCAGCGCCCGGGGCGAGAGTATATGAAGTCGCTCCTCTCCCGTACATATGAGTGGGGTCAACAGAACAGGCGCGAAACGCCACCATTGTTGGCGCGACGCGTAAGAAAATTTTAAAAATTAAACCCTGCTTTTCCTTGATTCTGAGCACTTTTTATTACTTTTTCCTTCCATTCTTTATGTATCTTTTATTTTTCCTGCCGAATTTTGCACCTCCTTCCTTCGGCGAAGGGGCCGTCGAACCGCTCGCCCTCCCCCAACGGCACGGTATTGAATCCGAATAATTTATTCAGATGTAACTTAAGAAATAGATCTATAAAATCTTATCTTCAATGTTTAAAAAATAGATTTTGTCTCTCAGTGCTGACTATGCAATTAAACTAATCAATCAACTCCAGTTCTAAAGTATATTTCCTGACTTTTGGAACAAGTATTTTCCGATTTAACATACCAGATAATGCATTGAATCCTTTACTTCACTACAAATATTGGGATTGTAGAAACTACAGTGTACATAGTTATAAAGAAAGAAACAGATCCCAATTATGTGTAGTACTTTTGTTGGTTAGTAAAAAAAGTTTATTTTTTAAAGAAATAATGAGATGTAGCTTGTTACACATTTTTAATGTAAAATGCTGATTGATGGCTCTAATTAAACCAATTCTATGGTATAATTTAATGATCTTTCTCCTTTCATATTCTGGAATTTCTGGTCCTACTCTTTCCCAATCTGGTGTACGCGCCTTTGGCGTGGAAGACTCGGTTTCGATTCCTGAGGGGAGCTTATGTGTTCGGATTCCACGTTAATCAGTAGGTCCACGTCTCATATCGCCTCGCTGCTGAACGGGACGTTAAACCCAAAATCAACTCTTCTCCAATCTGAAGATTTTACAATCAGTTTCAAAGAACTTTGGTGCCGTTACTTATGCAAACGGTTGTAGTAAAGCAACAAAACATTTTAAACACATCTTTCTTAAAATTTATACATAAACTCTTAAATTAAACTAAGAATATAAACTCTTAAATTAAAATAAGAAAATACGTGATTTAGTGTCTCCGAGAATTCCGCTCTTAAGAGATGAAAGAAAGCTATTTCTATAATATTGAATTTTCTATTTGTTTATCCAGAAAGTTCCGTGTGAGAATTTGCTTAAGTTACAAGTGTAAAATGTGGTATATAAACTTTTAATTGAGAATAAAGAAATATGTGTTTTCCAGCGTTATCGAAAATTCTGCTCCTAAAGAGTAGATTTTAAATATTCAAATTTTGGATTATTTATTCAGAAAGTGCTTTATGTGAGAATTCATTTAAGTTGGAAGCAGTGGCGTATTTAGGGGGCTTCCGGGCTTAACCTCCCCCCCCCCCCCCGAAATCTTACTTACTATAGTAAAGTATATGAAATATCTTGCAGAATTTTCACATTTTCAGGCAAATCCCCCCACCGAAAGTTAGCAAAGTCCCTCCCGAAAGAAAATCGTAAATACGCCACTGGTTGGAAGTATGAATTCGGTATGAAACTCTTAATTAATAATACGGACATACAGAGGCAGACCAAGAGCCGGGCAACTGCCTGGGGCGCCACAGTCAAGGGCACGCCAAAACGAACCTCAAAAAGTAAATTTTATAGCGTGTTTTCTACTGACTTTTTTGGTTTATATTCTTATAAAGCGGTATCAATTATATGATCTTTTTCCATTCCACCATGGAAGAAGAGAGTTTGGTAGTACTAGGGGGAACTCTATCGTCCAATGGAGACATGGTATGTAGAAGAAAGAGTGGAAGGAAGTTGATATTGTTTACAACGGGCCATGTGCTTTGTGAACTTTTTCCAGGCAATGACTGTTATTGGATTTTATATACAGGGTTATTCAAAAAGAAAGAACAGATTTCAAACATTTATTTCTTCCAAACTACAAAAGATGGAAACATGATTTGAACGTTACTTGATTAAGAAAAGTTTACAATTTATTGTTAGTAATTATGTTTCTATCTTTTGTAGTTTGGAAGAAATAACTGTTTGAAATCTGTTCTTTCTTTTTGAATAACCCTGTATGTCACTCTTTTAGAGTGGTAGTGGAGGGTGAACAGTTACTTTTGATTTCCTAGAAACTACAACTGTCGTCCTTTGTTGAAAGTAATGTCTAGGAGATGTTATTGTTTCGCTATGTACAATTCTCGCCAAATCATTCATTTCAACAGTGTCTGTGAAATCGAATACATCACTCTGCAACAACGTAGGAGGGGGTTAGAAGCGGCACAACACCAAAGAAAAAAATTTTTCAGGTCTACCTTTGAATCCTTCCTCCCACCGCGTAAAATACATGGAATAGGTTGTTATGGTAGAAGGACTTCTGATGTTATTGATATAACAAAACGATTTACAATATAGCAGTAATCATATCACTATTAGTAATATTCAATAAATGCTGTTCGATATAGTTTTTGTTTATATATTTCGGTACATAAAAAATAATTATAAAAAACACGATGTAATTAATGCCATATGTATATTTTTAAGTACTAAATATACCTATATCATGTATTTGAGTATTAATTTTTATTTTTGAAAAATGGGTTTAAAATATTGAAATAGGACTAGGGGGCACCAAAAAGTAACTTTGCCTGGTCTGCTCCTAAGGACATATGTCATTTTTAGCGTTTTCGAAATTTCTACTGATACAAAGCAAAGTGCTAGATTTTTTATATTCAAATTTTCGATTATTTATTCACAAAGTATTGAACGTGAGGATTTACTTAAATTAGGGATATGAAATTTAATATAAAATCGAAAATTAAACTCCTTCGTGTGGGAAATTTTGATAATATCCAATTTGTCTTTCTTTGTTTAGAATGGTCCGATGTGAGGATTTGCTTAAGTTGAAGGTGTGAAATTGAGAAATCAATCTCCTTACTAAAAATATTCAAACATGTTTTTTTTTTTAATTTCCGCTTCTGAAGGGGGAAATTTCCATAAGTGAGGGTGTCCCAAAATTCACGCAAAGAAATAATTTTGATAGAAAAGACAGGTTTATAATTAAAACTTGTAAAGTTTTTATTGATTCATAAAGTAAACAGTATACGGTTATGTATGGCAGGGGCGGATACAGGACGGACTTCTGGGGGAGGCGGTGGGTTGTAATACTGCTACTTAGAGCTACTTTTAAGAGCTCCAAACTCTGGGATGGGTTTTATTTATATATAAACTAAGAAAGTTTATTCTTCGATCACCCCCCTCTGGATCCGCCCCTGATGTATGGAATAACATAGAACGAATACTTTTGGTAGTACATAATATAGTTTCTTACGAAGATACGCCTAAATAATTTACAAATTCGACTTACGTAAAATTTAAACTATGTAAAGGTTTACGATACACATTATTTACGTAAGCCAGAGGATTACTATACACGTAATAAATACTACCTTATTACACATTGCATAAAGCATACTTACAATATCCAAATTTATGGATTAAGCTAACAGAGCAGAAACGTTATTAATGGCCATTTTGAGGCGCAGAAGCATAAATTGAAATAATAATGACCAGTGAATAGAACGATTCTCCCTCTCTCTATCTCTCTAGCTCTAATCCATTTGCTTCTGGTTTAACATGCATGGATGTTAACGTATTTGATATTCACAAAGATAGAGGGCATAATCCGATTTATCAGAAACAAACCTATGCTTCATAAACCGATTCACAATCTACGCCTTCTATATATATAGGGAGAGATATAGTCTTAAGGAATTGCTAAAACTAACTTATCCATTTTTCTATGTTCTTTTTTTTATTTTCCTTATTTGTCAATAAATTTGCAATTTTCTACCTGTTCTATATAACAAGCTACTAAAAGTGTTATTTTAAGAAACAAAATGAATTCAAACAATCCGAAATCCTGAGCTCCCTCTTGGATAGCCTATGTGCTTTAGGCGCGGAAGACTTAGGTTCGATTCCCAGTGGGAGCTCATATGCTTCGGATCTAGCATTAAGCTGTATTTCCCAGAGATCTACAAGGTAAAATCAGAGGGAGGCAACCAGAACCCAGAATATGTTAGATATATTGTGAATTTACTATAAACTTTCAAAAATATATAAATAATACCTTGAAATACTTCAATCACTCAAAAACCCGGGAGGTCTAGGCCCCCCGTTCCCCGGCTAGATCTGCCACTGGAAGTTCTATGTCTCATATCGCCTCGCTACTGAAAGGAACGCTAAACTCCGATCCAACGAACTAAGAAATCCAAACTACAATGGAAAGACGTGTAAAGAAGATAATTATTGCCAGATTCAAAACCAATGAAGGAGTATCAACGAGCAAGACCAATTGATGACTGATTGTGGCAGAGGCAATGGAACTCCTTAGGGTTACAAAGCTACTGAAGAAAATGATCAAGCAGCATATTCTTCAAAGAACTGTACGATCAATTTTCTCGAATAATTAATGCAGTTACGAATAAATCTTTGCAAAACTATTGGGATAATGAATCATCATCATAGGTATTAGTAGTAGTGGTCCCGTTATATTGCGTCGAGTCAGCAAAAATTTTTGTGACGTCATAGGTCAAAGGTGAATGACCTTGGCCCGGGGTCAATGACCGAGGGGTACCTAGGACCACCCCCTCTAAATTTTGGCAGGGGTACCTTGGCCCACCCCTTAAATTTTGGCAGGGGTACATAGGACCACCCCCCTTAAATTTTGGAAATTGCCAAACCTAAAAATTGGGTGTGGTAGCCTAGGACCACAGTATGTACCTCTATCAGTATTGGGTGTCTATGTCGTTCCCTTTCATGGGTAAAAAATTGCCAAAAATTGAATTTCGGGGGTTTTTGACCTAATTTATCCCCTTGGATGAGGTGTTATTACCTTATATAGTTATATGGGCGTATACAGGGGTTCATTACCTTTCATAAGACATGGGTATATTAATGCACCCATTGAGAAATTTGGGAGGGGGTACGTTGGCCCACCCCTTAAATTTTGGAAATTGCCCAATTTAAACATTTGGTATTATAGTACAGGACCCTAATATGTATTATGATAAATTTGGATGGTCCACCTCGTTTCCTTTTAGGGGTACCAAATTGCCAAAATATAAACGTAAGCAATACGTTATACCACGTGTTTGGTTTTTGGCTCAATTTATCCCCTTTGATGATGTGTTATTACCTTATATGGTTATATGGTCATGTATAGGGGTCCATTACCTTTCATAAGACATGGGTATATTAATGCACCCCTTGAAAAATTTGGGAAGGTACCATGGCCCACCCCTTAAATTTTGAAAATTGACCAATTTCAACATTGGGTATTATAGTATTGGACCCTAACATGTATTATGATAAATTTGGGTGGTCCACCTCATTCCCTTTTAGGGGTACAAAATTGCCAAAATATAAACGTAAGCAATACGTTGTACCACGTGTTTGGTTTTCGACCTAATTTATCTCCTTGGATGTGGTCCTATTACCTTATATGATTATATGGTCATGTATAGGGGTCCATTCCTTTCATAAGACATAGGTGCACCCCTTGAAATTTTTGGATGGTCCACCCCCTAAATTTTGGCAGGGGTACATAGGACCACCCCCCTTAAATTTTGGAAATTGCCAAATCTAAAAATTTGGTATGGTAGCCTAGGACCATAGTATGTACCTCTATCAGTATTGGGTGTCTATGTCGTTCCCTTTCATGGGTAAAAAATTGCCAAAAATTCAAATTTCGGGGTTTTTTGACCTAATTTATCCCCTTGGATGAGGTGTTATTACCTTATATAGTTATATGGGCGTATACAGGGGTCCATTCCCTTTCATAAGATA
Organism: Thermobia domestica; assembly: GCF_964235325.1. Lineage (NCBI taxonomy): Eukaryota > Metazoa > Arthropoda > Insecta > Zygentoma > Lepismatidae > Thermobia > Thermobia domestica. The sequence goes on from NC_137461.1 coordinate 253,572,452, forward strand.
TGGGTATATTTGTGCACTCCTTTAAAAATTTGGGAGGGGTACCTTGGCCCACCCCTTAAATTTTGGAAATTGACCAATTTAAACATTGGGTATTATAGCACAGGACCCTAATATGTATCTTGATAAATTTGGGCGGTCCACCTCATTCCCTTCTAGGGGTACAAAATTGTCAAAATATAAACGTAAGCAATACGTTATACCACGTGTTTGGTTTTGGTCGATTTTATTCCCTTTGATGATGTGTTATTATCCTATATAGTTATATGGTTATGTATAGGGGTCCATTACCTTTCATAAGATATGGGTATATTTGTGCACTCCTTTAAAAATTTGGGAGGAGTACTTTGGCCCACCCTTAAATTTTGGAAATTGCCCAATTTAAACATTTGGTATTATAGTACCGGATCCTAACATGTAGTATGATAAATTTGGATGGTCCACCTCGTTTCCTTCTAGGGGTACAAAATTGTCAAAATATAAACGTAAGCAATACGTTGTACCACGTGTTTGGTCTTTTGGCCCAATTTATCCTCTTGGATGAGGTTCTATTACCTTATATGGTTATATGGTTATGTATAGGGGTCTATTCCCTATCATAAGACATAGGTACATTTGTGCACTCCTTTAAAAATTTGGGAGGGGTACTTTGGCCCACCCCTTAAATTTTAGAAATTGCTCATTTTATATATTTGGTATTATAGTACTGGACCCTAACATGTATTATGATAAATTTGGGTGGTCCACCTCGTTCCCTTTTAGGGGTACAAATTGCCAAATTTTAGTACAACCACGTGTTTGGTTTTACCTAAGTTATCCCCTTGGATGAGGTTCTATTACCTTATATGGTTATATGGTTATGTATAGGGGTCTATTCCCTATCATAAGACATAGGTACATTTGTGCACTCCTTTAAAAATTTGGGAGGGGTACTTTGGCCCACCCCTTTAATTTTGGAAATTGACCCTTTTTACATGTTTGGTATTATAGTATAGAACCCTAATATATATTACTATAAATTTGGGTGGTTCACCACGTTTCCTTTGATGGGTACGAAATTGCCAAATTTTAGTACAACCACGTGTTTGGTTTTGGCTCAATTTATCCCCTTGGATGAGGTCCTATTACCTTATATGGTTATATGATCATGTATAGGGGTCCATTCCATATCCCCTTAAATTTTGGAAATTTTCCAATTTAAGCATTCGGTATCATAGTACATGACCTCAACATGTATCATGATAAATTTGGGTGGTCCACCTTGTTCCCTTTCATGAGTAAAAAAAATGCCAAAATATAAAGATAAGCAATATGTTGTATCACGTGTTTGGTTTTTGGCCCAATTTATCCCGTTTGATGCGGTCTTATTACCGTATATGTTTATATGGTCATGTATATAGGTTCATTTCATATCATAAGACATGAGTACATTGATGCACCCTTCAAAATTTGGGAGGGGTATCTTGACTCATCCACTCGGTTTTAGAAATTGTTTAATATAAGCATTTGGTATCTTCGTACAGGACTTCAATATGTACCACTATAAATTTGGATGGTCCACATCGTTCCCTTTCATGGGTAAAGAACTACCAAAAATCGAATTTCGGAGGTTATTGACACCTATTTAGCACGTTATATGGTTTATTACCTTTATATGTTTATGTTCCCTTTTAAATTTGGGAATTATCAAATAACAAAATTCGGTAAACGTTTTCTAGGACCCATTGGTGTTCCTCTTATGGCCAAATATTCAAAATTTAAATGTTATTGACCTGCTTTATTATTGAATAAGTACAGGATTTATTACTTTTTTTTCATAAGACACAGGTGTATTTGTGTACCAATCTTAAATTTTGGGAGGGGGTACATTTCTTATTGTCATATCAATAATTGGTAAATGTTCTTTGGGTAAATCATTGTGATCACGTGATCAGTTATTGACCTATGATGGGATTTGGAGTCCAGGACATTGGTACATTGAAACTTTGTAGGATAATTTGAGAATGCGTCATTGGTATTGATTATTACAGCCAAATATAAACGTAAGCAAGACGTTGTACCACGTGATTGACCTTGAGTTTTAGAAATCTGATAGCTAACCTTATTGAATCTTATGACTCATAGTCTTAAGGGAATACATGCTACAACACTGGCAAAGTTATTGTTGATGCAATTTGATTGGCTGATCACTATCTTTCCTGCAATCTGATTGGCTGATCACTATCTTTCGTGCAATCTGATTGGTTGATGAGTTTTAAATCTTTGCTGTATTCAGTTTTTAAGTTTTGTTTTACATTTAAAAATCTTGTTTTCGTTCAACATTTTGCACTCAATGATAAATATGATCAAAACCGTTTATTTGTTAATCGAATAGTTAAAAACCGGATAAAGTTTGACGGTTAACCGTGAAACGTAAAAATTTTTTAGTTTGAAAATTTTTTTGCTTGAAACATTTTTTGTTTGAATTTTTTGTTTCAGAATTTTGTTTGAAATTTTTTTGACAACTTTTGTTTCAAAATTTTTTGTTTAAAATTTTTTTGTTTGAAATTTTTTTCGTTTCAAATTTTTGTTTAAAATTTTTGTTTGAAATTTTTCGTTTCCAAATTTTTTGTTTGAAATTTTTTGTTTCAAAATTTTGTTTGAAATTTTTTTCGTTTGAAATTTTTTGTTTGAATGTTTTTCGTTTCAAAATTTTGTTTCAAAGATTTTTGTTCTAAATTTTTGTTTCAAAGTTCGGTTTGACATTTTTAAAAGTTTGTGCACTTATTAGTAAAGAACTGGAACTGTTTAGAACAAAAACCTTTGACAACATTGTGGTGCAATAGTACACGTCAGAACCTGGGGTTGTACTTGAAACGAAAAAGCACAATTCATTGAAATGGATCATTTTATTACACTCCACATACATCCATACCAGATAGTGGTTCTGGATATTGTCAATACAATGTATTTTGAACTTCTTGCACTAGTTTGTCTTTAGCATATAATTTTAATTCCAATTGAAGTCTTTTAAGGTCTATTGCGACATCAATTGGTGGAAACTCAATGTCCATTTGATCACAAATAAACTGTTTATCAATACAGGTATGCACCCACGAACGATGTTGACAACCATCACAATATCTAGATACATGTTGTACAATATGCATAACACATTTTTCAAAATAGTACTTTTTCAGGAATATACTAGTTTTGTTGCACACTTCCACTGCATGTTTCACGCACTGAAATACGTTGATGAATTTGTTCCATTCTGTTTGTGTTAGATACACCATGTTGCGAGGGACATGGAATGTACTCTTTTTACGTAACAGCACCATCTTCTCTTCGAGGACCACTTCATGATTTGAGCCTAATGATTTGACTATGGTCACATTTAGCTCATCGTTCATTTGGTTGATTCGTGGCATTCTTCACAGGTCAGTTGTACACCAAATTGTTCTGCTTTGCCCAATCGAATCACTGGTTCAAATGTTCTAGCACTGATACCAATCATCACATGTTTTGTTTGTTGGATAATAGCTTGCGAAGATGAATTCTTTATCGTTAGAAGTACACATCTTTCCTCCTGAAAAGCACTTGATCAAATGATTTCACGGTATTGGTTGATTTATAGTTATTGCTGACGTCATTGGTAAGGAATGTGCTGATTCATGGTTTCATCACAGTTCCTGACGTCATGCTGACCAACCAAATTCATACAACTACAGCTGACGTTTGAATTCATGATTTCATCACAATTGCTGACGAATCCGGCTGTGTACTAAATTCAAACTGATGACTTCGACCCAAGAGTCTTTTATAGCATAAAGATACAGATCCAGTATTTAAGAAACGCAGCAGTTCTTCTTGTTTTGATGCTTCCATGGGTAAATATCTTGCTGGTAAAATTATATTCTTATCATTTTCAAGCTTCACTACGATTCTTAATCCAAACTCTGTAGGGATCATTTGGCTAGCTAAGATTCTATAAGGTACATTCTGTTGTAAATCAGTAATCTTGGTAAATGATTTCATCACATCACGTGTGTTTAGAAACTGTAGACAAGTAGCCATGATGATGTTAACATGAATACTAACGCGAACGATAATGCAAACTGATGACGTTTCATTATCATGTTCTGACGTGTACTATTGCACCACAATGTTGTCAAAGGTTTTAGTTCTAAACAGTTCCGGTTCTTTACTAATGAGTGCACAAACTTTAAAAATGTCAAACCAAACTTTGAAACAAAAATTTAGAACAAAAATCTTTGAAACAAAATTTTGAAACGAAAAACATTCAAACAAAAAAATTTCAAACGAAAAAAATTTCAAACAAAATTTTGAAACAAAAAATTTCAAACAAAAAATTTGGAAACGAAAAATTTCAAACAAAAATTTTAAACAAAAATTTGAAACGAAAAAAATTTCAAACAAAAAAATTTTAAACAAAAAATTTTGAAACAAAAGTTGTCAAAAAAATTTCAAACAAAATTCTGAAACAAAAAATTCAAACAAAAAATGTTTCAAGCAAAAAAATTTTCAAACTAAAAAATTTTTACGTTTCACGGTTAACCGTCAAACTTTATCCGGTTTTTAACTATTCGATTAACAAATAAACGGTTTTGATCATATTTATCATTGAGTGCAAAATGTTGAACGAAAACAAGATTTTTAAATGTAAAACAAAACTTAAAAACTGAATACAGCAAAGATTTAAAACTCATCAACCAATCAGATTGCACGAAAGATAGTGATCAGCCAATCAGATTGCAGGAAAGATAGTGATCAGCCAATCAAATTGCATCAACAATAACTTTGCCAGTGTTGTAGCATGTATTCCCTTAAGACTATGAGTCATAAGATTCAATAAGGTTAGCTATCAGATTTCTAAAACTCAAGGTCAATCACGTGGTACAACGTCTTGCTTACGTTTATATTTGGCTGTAATAATCAATACCAATGACGCATTCTCAAATTATCCTACAAAGTTTCAATGTACCAATGTCCTGGACTCCAAATCCCATCATAGGTCAATAACTGATCACGTGATCACAATGATTTACCCAAAGAACATTTACCAATTATTGATATGACAATAAGAAATGTACCCCCTCCCAAAATTTAAGATTGGTACACAAATACACCTGTGTCTTATGAAAAAAAAGTAATAAATCCTGTACTTATTCAATAATAAAGCAGGTCAATAACATTTAAATTTTGAATATTTGGCCATAAGAGGAACAAAAATGGGTCCTAGAAAACGTTTACCGAATTTTGTTATTTGATAATTCCCAAATTTAAAAGGGAACATAAACATATAAAGGTAATAAACCATATAACGTGCTAAATAGGTGTCAATAACCTCCGAAATTCGATTTTTGGTAGTTCTTTACCCATGAAAGGGAACGATGTGGACCATCCAAATTTATAGTGGTACATATTGAAGTCCTGTACGAAGATACCAAATGCTTATATTAAACAATTTCTAAAACCGAGTGGATGAGTCAAGATACCCCTCCCAAATTTTGAAGGGTGCATCAATGTACTCATGTCTTATGATATGAAATGAACCTATATACATGACCATATAAACATATACGGTAATAAGACCGCATCAAACGGGATAAATTGGGCCAAAAACCAAACACGTGATACAACATATTGCTTATCTTTATATTTTGGCATTTTTTTTACTCATGAAAGGGAACAAGGTGGACCACCCAAATTTATCATGATACATGTTGAGGTCATGTACTATGATACCGAATGCTTAAATTGGAAAATTTCCAAAATTTAAGGGGATATGGAATGGACCCCTATACATGATCATATAACCATATAAGGTAATAGGACCTCATCCAAGGGGATAAATTGAGCCAAAACCAAACACGTGGTTGTACTAAAATTTGGCAATTTCGTACCCATCAAAGGAAACGTGGTGAACCACCCAAATTTATAGTAATATATATTAGGGTTCTATACTATAATACCAAACATGTAAAAAGGGTCAATTTCCAAAATTAAAGGGGTGGGCCAAAGTACCCCTCCCAAATTTTTAAAGGAGTGCACAAATGTACCTATGTCTTATGATAGGGAATAGACCCCTATACATAACCATATAACCATATAAGGTAATAGAACCTCATCCAAGGGGATAACTTAGGTAAAACCAAACACGTGGTTGTACTAAAATTTGGCAATTTGTACCCCTAAAAGGGAACGAGGTGGACCACCCAAATTTATCATAATACATGTTAGGGTCCAGTACTATAATACCAAATATATAAAATGAGCAATTTCTAAAATTTAAGGGGTGGGCCAAAGTACCCCTCCCAAATTTTTAAAGGAGTGCACAAATGTACCTATGTCTTATGATAGGGAATAGACCCCTATACATAACCATATAACCATATAAGGTAATAGAACCTCATCCAAGAGGATAAATTGGGCCAAAAGACCAAACACGTGGTACAACGTATTGCTTACGTTTATATTTTGACAATTTTGTACCCCTAGAAGGAAACGAGGTGGACCATCCAAATTTATCATACTACATGTTAGGATCCGGTACTATAATACCAAATGTTTAAATTGGGCAATTTCCAAAATTTAAGGGTGGGCCAAAGTACTCCTCCCAAATTTTTAAAGGAGTGCACAAATATACCCATATCTTATGAAAGGTAATGGACCCCTATACATAACCATATAACTATATAGGATAATAACACATCATCAAAGGGAATAAAATCGACCAAAACCAAACACGTGGTATAACGTATTGCTTACGTTTATATTTTGACAATTTTGTACCCCTAGAAGGGAATGAGGTGGACCGCCCAAATTTATCAAGATACATATTAGGGTCCTGTGCTATAATACCCAATGTTTAAATTGGTCAATTTCCAAAATTTAAGGGGTGGGCCAAGGTACCCCTCCCAAATTTTTAAAGGAGTGCACAAATATACCCATATCTTATGAAAGGGAATGGACCCCTGTATACGCCCATATAACTATATAAGGTAATAACACCTCATCCAAGGGGATAAATTAGGTCAAAAAACCCCGAAATTTGAATTTTTGGCAATTTTTTACCCATGAAAGGGAACGACATAGACACCCAATACTGATAGAGGTACATACTATGGTCCTAGGCTACCATACCAAATTTTTAGATTTGGCAATTTCCAAAATTTAAGGGGGGTGGTCCTATGTACCCCTGCCAAAATTTAGGGGGTGGACCATCCAAAAATTTCAAGGGGTGCACCTATGTCTTATGAAAGGAATGGACCCCTATACATGACCATATAATCATATAAGGTAATAGGACCACATCCAAGGAGATAAATTAGGTCGAAAACCAAACACGTGGTACAACGTATTGCTTACGTTTATATTTTGGCAATTTTGTACCCCTAAAAGGGAATGAGGTGGACCACCCAAATTTATCATAATACATGTTAGGGTCCAATACTATAATACCCAATGTTGAAATTGGTCAATTTTCAAAATTTAAGGGGTGGGCCATGGTACCTTCCCAAATTTTTCAAGGGGTGCATTAATATACCCATGTCTTATGAAAGGTAATGGACCCCTATACATGACCATATAACCATATAAGGTAATAACACATCATCAAAGGGGATAAATTGAGCCAAAAACCAAACACGTGGTATAACGTATTGCTTACGTTTATATTTTGGCAATTTGGTACCCCTAAAAGGAAACGAGGTGGACCATCCAAATTTATCATAATACATATTAGGGTCCTGTACTATAATACCAAATGTTTAAATTGGGCAATTTCCAAAATTTAAGGGGTGGGCCAACGTACCCCCTCCCAAATTTCTCAATGGGTGCATTAATATACCCATGTCTTATGAAAGGTAATGAACCCCTGTATACGCCCATATAACTATATAAGGTAATAACACCTCATCCAAGGGGATAAATTAGGTCAAAAACCCCCGAAATTCAATTTTTGGCAATTTTTTACCCATGAAAGGGAACGACATAGACACCCAATACTGATAGAGGTACATACTGTGGTCCTAGGCTACCACACCCAATTTTTAGGTTTGGCAATTTCCAAAATTTAAGGGGGGTGGTCCTATGTACCCCTGCCAAAATTTAAGGGGTGGGCCAAGGTACCCCTGCCAAAATTTAGAGGGGGTGGTCCTAGGTACCCCTCGGTCATTGACCCCGGGCCAAGGTCATTCACCTTTGACCTATGACGTCACAAAAATTTTTGCTGACTCGACGCAATATAACGGGACCACTACTACTGTATTCTGCAGTATTGGTAGGTCACTTGCCACAACTAAGAAGACCGTGGAGCTGTCTTGTTACTTGTCACATGCTCCACAGTTTTCTTCCAACCTCTTCGTTTTCACATACAATTTTTGTGTTTTGATATCGTCCATTAATTGTAGTCTTCTTTGTTCCCTCCCTCACTTTCCTGCCACCATACTCTAACACGTTCCTCATGATACAGTTTCTTTCTTCTTAGCCAATGTCCCAACCAGTTTCTTTTCCTGTTCTTAATAATATCTAAAACTGTTCTTTTCTCCCCTACCATTTCTAACGAATCTCATTCGTTTTCCGTTGGACCAAGTTAATTCTCTCCATTCTTCTCCACATCCACATTTCGAAAGCTTCCAGCCGTTTTTCATCATTTTTGCATAATGTCCATGTTTCTGACCCGCTTCTTCGTGGCTTAGCGGTTAGCGTATGGCCTTTGGCGTGGAAGACACGGGTTCGATTCCCGGCGGGAGCTCATGTGGTTAGGACTCCACGTTAATTAGTACGTAATATCTCATATAGTCTTGCTGCTGAAAGGGACGTTAAACTTAAAATCAACTCAACTCATGTTTCTGAACCATATAGCACTCTACTCCATACGAAGCATTTTATGAGTCTTTTTCTCAACTCTTTATTCAAAGTCCCACAAAATAGTATTTTCTTGCTCCTAAAGGCTCCATCGCCATTCCTATCCTTGCTTTTATTTCAAGTTCACACTCCAAATCACCACTAATAATACTAAGCAGGTATCGAGAATTAGTCAGTTGTTCTATTTTATCCCTTCCTGCTACTACATATATTTGACATCGACAATTTCTTTCCAATCTCCATGACTTTTGTCTTTTTAACAATCTTTTTCATCTCATATTCTTCACAGTCCTTCAAGTTCTCTAAAATTTTATTGATTTTTTCTTCAGATTCCGCAACAAGCGCCTTTGACATCTGCAAATCGTATATACCTAATCGTCGTATAAGAACCAAAGAAACGTAACTCCAAAATATGGAATTTTTGTTTGCTTGGATTACGAACGCAATTCTGAAAGTTCCACTTGGTGTTATTTGACTGTTATTGAAGTTGACTTTGTCATTGACTTATCTGCAATACAATAATGTGTTTACCATCTTATCAAAACAACATTTGAGTCTTCGATCTTTCCATTCCAACTCAACCTTCTTTAGAATTTACAACAGCAATTCCCAATTCACGTGGTCAAAAAGTGTTTTCTAGATCAATACATGCAAATATATACTCTTTTCATTTTCCTATAAACCTTTCACCGATCACCCTTAATAATCCTTTGTGCCCTTACCTCTCCTGAGCCCAAACTCTTCCTCCTCAGCTTTTTCATTTGTTCTTCCATACAACCTTCTGTTCAAATAATTGTGCGAAAACTATTTGGACAATGAACAATATTAGAATTGAGAAAGAACCACACTAATACCTCTAGTTCAAATTATTAAATATTTAATGATAGTTCTAAAAATCTATATATAAAATAAAAATGAAATTTACTATGTTTGTATCTTAATAACTCATGAACCACCCGACCGATCTCGATAAAATTTTCAATATAGTTGAAGTTCGAGCCTGGGATGTTTTTTTACCATTTCACTTTGACGGTAAAACAAAGGGAAGGGAAATATATAAAAATGATCGAAAATGACTGATATTAATGTGGAATTCTAGTTTTCGGGATTGATGAGATGAACAGGGACACTTCTGGTGCCGTTTGGATCCAAATTCAGCCCCACAACTTGACGGATGATATATATATATATATATATATATATATATATATATATATATACAGGGTGGTAGGTAACTCCACCGACAAACTTTGGGAGATGATTCCTTATATGAAATGAAAGAAAAAAGTTCTAATAAACATGGGACGAAAAACGTCTCCTTTCAGAGTTATGAGCCGCCGAAAATTCGAAAATTCACGTTTAGAAACGCTATGCTTTAGAAACTACAGGACCGATCCCAAGCGGTTTAAGGAATTACAAAGGAACTAGTATGCGCTCTATCTAAATATCCATGTTCTACCGTGTCCGTTATCGGCCAAACGAACTGCAAAAAGGAAGTTGAGATATAGGGATACTTCTTTAAGTACTAATGGCGCATTCGTTCTGCCGATAACGGAGGATGTTAAAACATCCTCCCTGCATATAAGGTATATATATATGCCTACCACCCTGTATATAAGGTATATATATACATATACATATATGTACCGTATACACATACATATACGGTACATATGTATGTGTACGGTATATACATACATATATATACCGTAAAACGGGGCTACTTTGACAGGTTTTGTACTATTTTGTATGTGCACAGGGGACACTGGCCACAACCAGTCAATTATACTATCCTCATCATAACAATAAGCATCTAGGTTATCACATCCACTGCTGAACTTAAGTTTCTGCAAGTGAGTTTTGGCGGGAAAAATTAAAGACTTACCTGTCAAAGTAGCCTCCGGGGTGGGGCTACTTTGGCACCTTATGAATTTGCTGCGTGAGGTCCAAGTTACCCGATGTATGGGGTTACTTTAACATGGAATTAATGTAAATCCAGTGTAAAACACTGTTTTGATCATGCGTAATATATACTCTATGCTTTTTAACCAGGAAATCTTGATTTTTCTTACATCATTATACACCATTATAAAGTGTTCGTTCAAGCTTTAATTTTAACAGACCGTTGCATGTAACAACGGAATGAAAACCTTAGTCGTCAACATCATAATCGTAACAAGCATACTTTGGATTTTTGGATCCAATATTACATAATCCACACACCCATTTTTCGCACCTGACAAACTGAATCCACTCTTTTCGGAAGTCACATATACAGATGGCACAGGTGTTTTCGTCATACCCTTTTACTTTCTTCGCCTTCTTTCCCTGGTTGGGTTTCTTTTGGAGCTGTCATGGTAGTCCGGTTTCCAGTTCTTCTATCAGGGGTTCCTCGACAACCACCTCTTCCATCACCAAGGGCTCTCCGACGTCTCCCTCTTCCACCCTCATATCTGGTCCCAGTTTCGGGTTTTTCTTCCGGTGGAAGCATCCGTTTTCCAGGAAAAAACAATATCTTTTTCCTCACTTTCCTCCGCTCGACCTCGCTCTGGTACTTGACCCCGCTCTGGAAGAAACTGTGTCTTTCTTGACCTGTGTGCTATCGGGCTCTTTGGGTAACTTTGAGAGGGAGCTTCAACGTCTAGAGGAACCAGCTCTGTAGAGCGGAATCCTGACTTCAGATTCTCGCCTATGGTGGGAGCCAGGGAATCCATGAGTCGGGACAGTAGACCAGGGAACTGTTCCTTCGGAATCGACCCGCTTCGTCGGGTCTCCTTTCGCCGTGAGCTCAGTACGGCTCTCCACTTCTTTAGTCTCCAATACACACTGACGTCCAGCGGCTGGAGCAGATGCGTCGTGATGAAACGACGCTTACAGAAAAGAAGAATCGCCCATATGTCAAAGAATCCCCGTTTTACGGTATATATATAGATAGATAAATGATCGAAAATGACCAATATCATAGAGAGCTCATTAATAGTAAAAAGTGACTGACTAACTTGAACATATTACTAATTTTTCTCTTTCTAACCTAGCGAAGCGGGTAATTGATGCTAGTTATTTTAATAACGTAAAAGTGTTTGACTTTCTGAATAATTAATAATAATTCTAGTTATTATTGTTATTAATAATTGTTTGAATAACTAGTTTAATAGCAAATAAGTGTTCGAATTATTAAATAACTAACAATCATTTGAGTAATTACTGTAATAACGAATCATCATTGTTGGAAGAATTTGGAGAATAGGAGACCAAATAGTTATAGGAAGAAACGATAAATGCTCGAATAATTATTAGGAGGGATAACAAACGTTGTAATAATTATTGGGATAATAAATATTACTGTTTTATAAACAAATAATTAAACAATAAATAGTTCGAATAATTATTGCATGCAGTAGAGAATTGTAAATTTAATTTTATCCTTGTGCTTCCGCAACCATGCTACATTATTATGTAGGGTTGGTTGTCTATCGAACCGGCGTCCAAGGTAAGCAAAGAAATATGGGAATTGCTTACAGAACACAAAGGGAAACATCAAGCAATCTTGCTGACTTATTTAGTTTTTCAATAGTTGTTATAAAGGTAAGAAAATTACCGTGTACTTATAACTAATATAGATCTGAAGAATGACACATGTTCAACTTTTTTTTATCTATTTTAATAAAAAAACTATATTAACAAATCAGAAAGTAACATGTCAATCAAAGGAAATACTTTCATTTTCTCTCCGTGCAATTATGCTAAAATTTTCTGGCCTAAATTCGAGTACATACGCACTAAATTTGGCACGCATGGTCTCTAGATTAGTCACCATTCGAATTCACATCCAGATTAGAATAAAGAGCGTTGTAGCAATAAGTAAACCACAAAATATAAATAATTCCTCCCAAATAATGAAATTCATTCATAGAAATCATGTCACAAAATTTAATAGAATATCCAAATATTTTTCATAATTTCGAATTTTCGGTACTTATGATAAGTATTGTTAACGATATACCTTTTGATCTCATACATTGGCACGAGCAGGGTTTGAACCCGGGACCCCATGCACGAGAGGTGAACGCTCTACCACTGAGCCACCGCGGCCCCTAAGAACTTCAATCAAATACCGTGGCTCAGTGGTAGAGCGTTCACCTGCGGTGCGTGTTGTCCCTGACTGGGAATTGCCATCCAGCACGCACTGAGTGGACTTTGTGATGGACAAACATCGTGCTCGTGGGATTTCTCGGGGTTCCCCCGTTTATTAGTTTAATATTGCGCTATTACGTATTGTAAGTTTAAGTACTTAATTTAATATATTCATTAAACATTCTAAGAAGCAAAAATGGCATTTATGTTAACGTTCTCCACCATGGTCAAGCGGTCTAAGACGTTAGACTGGTGATCGCAAGGCTTGTTCCGGGATTGAATCTCTCCCTCTCTCAGAGCATGACTGTTATGTGTCGGCCTTTCACACTCATTCATTATAATCATCTATAATACAGTCTCTCTTAGGCTAAAGATCAAAATCATAAAACATAAAACTCAAAAATACAATCAGCAGAGCTGCAGAGTCCCCAGCTAACTCTCGCAGTGTTGATTCCTGATTATTGCAGCCACACACAATTCACATTCAATGTTAAATTCTAACTTGTCCTGCGTAATAAAAATAATAAATAACCCTATGGCGAGAATAGTTTCGCTATCCCAATATATATTAGAATAAAATTATAACCTCGCCACAGTGATCTTGCAACGCACTTTGTTGAAAGACACCACCTTTTTTCCTTTCCATTTTTATTTTTTATTTTATTTATATATTTATTTTTAATCACTAATAGGATTTTATTTGGTGCTTGTTGGTGGTTTTAGAAGTGTGTGCTTGAAAGTGTTCAAATTCTATCAGATAAACGAAGAAGGAAACAAATAAAGTATCTCTAGTAAAAGAAGATAGAAACTTTGAATGTCAATATTTATTAAACTGCCTTGCCGTACACGTCACGATGGCAGTGACGACGCTAGCTTTAAATTCTTGAGAAGCAGAGACATTTTGAGGCTCAGCTGTACGCATATATTAATTTTTACAATAGATTTTTATAATAAAATGAATATATGTATATTAATTTTTAGCACGCCCCCAACAAGAAGGTATGTCCTCAATGAAATAATCCTGACCACGGACTTGGTCTGGGGAGGCGGTCGGGGGAATGGATTATGCTATTGGAAGCTCCCCACCCTTACCGCTCCTCTAGCCTCGTCATTGCACGATGGCGATCTAGACTAAACTCGTTCAAGTCAGCGTTTTCCAACCTTTTTCAACTTGCGGCACACTACAGGTGTTACTTGAATTCTCGCGGCACACTTGTTGATATTATTTGTAAATATGAAACACAGTAGTATTTTTTCTGTGATTATTAATCTCCTACTCACAGAGAAGAAAGCTCTATCACTGGTTTCTCCCCGTGGTAAATCATTATGCTTATTTTTCATTCTAATTAAAAAATAGAAAACAATTCCAATGAAATATTGGACTCAGGTTTTTAAAAATACGCTCTTTTTAAAAAATGTATCCAACCTTTTACTAAGAAGGAAGACCACTAAATAACGAACGAATAAACAAATATCTTTTACTTTTAAAACACAAATATAGGTAATTTGTCGAAAGGAATGAATGATATTTTAAATTTTCAAGTTACGAATTACTCTGCAACAATAAAGAAGCAATAATGGTCATAACAATGATAACAAATACTTTTTTTAACATTAGAAATGTACAGAACAGTAACACGGTATGAAACTTAAAATTGTAGGTTCATAGTAGAGGTTCATAGTAATATACAATTTTCAATACGTTTTGCAATTTGATCGCTATAAAATTAATAATTTTGTTTCGATTCCTCGCGGCCCATTCACGGCACACCAGTTGGGAAACGCTGGTCTAAGTAGTATCACTATCACAGGTTGCAAATCGCCTTGTTTATTTTTACTGGACTACCTTTTAAGAGAAATGAGTAACCAATTACTTCACAATTCTGGTTCAACTCTTGAAAATCACTAATTGTGAGTACCTGGTAACATCGTAACATTCAATATACAATTGTGATGCTCAATATTCATTTATAGATGTTTAAAAGAAAAAAAAATAATCTCTGTCTGCAGGAAATCCAACAATTCAGTCGTCATCCAACTTTACCGTCAAGAAAATGCTGTTTTATTAATCCAAGAGTTTTGATTTAGATTTCAACAAGAAGCACTACAAATAAAAATTGGACTAAATTGACCTCTGCTTTCGAAAAACTACTGAAACTCTTCAGAATATATTATTTAATAACACAAAATCTAAGTATTTTATAGTATCTAAGTATTTTATAGTAAAATCTAAGTATTTTAAAGAACATAACTGACATTAACTACGTATTTCTATTTCTTGGCCTCTTTCTTAATTGGAAGTGCAGTTACTGTTATGTTTGATCATCTTCAATGCATCTAAGACATTTTAGCAACTTTTCAACCTCATCATCGTATGTTCTCTCATTATTACCTGTTACATGAATAAGAAAAAACTTCCATATTCCGTGATCATTCAATAGCTTTTTCATATTCACATAGAATTATCTTTCTTAATAGTGCCTGTGAACAGAATCATCTTCTACTTTTTTCCTTTTCACTTTTCCTTCTTCTAATATATCCTCAAATAGTATTCTGATCTGTATCACTTTCCCTTTTATCTAACCTTTCTCACAGCTCTTCATTGCTTTTCCGTTTCACTTACTTAATGCTCTTCCATGTTCTCCAAATACCTAGATCAAATTCTTGAAGTCGTTTCTTTTTCATCACCCTTTAATCATACCTCACGTTTCTACTCCATTGTAGGTATACAAATAAAAGTGATTGGTTATACATTCATACAGTACATGATGTTTTGTTAATGAAATTCCCAACTGACCAAAGCAGTATATATATATATATATATATATATATATATATATATATATATATATATATATATTAAGAGTATATAGAGAGCGCAAAATGTCAAAGTCAGACACACTCGTCAATCCAAAAATGATGGTCGCCAGTATCTCTCGCGTCCCCCTTCCCCCCCACGGCCTTTGGTTTGACAAAGAAAGAGATTACATCAGGGCATAAACTTTCAAAATCAGGCAATTAGATTCAGAATAACCAATTTTGAACTGGACAATTCATATACATGTTACAAAAATAACTTACCTTAAGACTTCACGTTTGTGTAACGCTCTCTCTTTGTACTGAAGTACCAGTTGTCGATTGCAGTTTTCGGATCAGTACATAAGTGAGGGGTCGTTGATAGAAATTGTCAACAAACCATACAATGTGTGACTTCAGTGAATTCCTGCAGACAATCTTAATTCTGTTGAGACTGCTGAAGCCTCTCTCACATGAAGCAGTACTCACAGGTAAAACTGCACAAAATGTGACAATTGGAAGCAAATTTGGGAATCTCGTAATGAAGTTTTCGATTGAGAGAGGGGAAAGAAGGAACAAATTACAACGTTGTGAAGACTTCACTTTCCGTGTTTTCTGTCACTCAGTGACCATTATTTTCGTCCGAAACAGAAATTGCGCAGTTCTGTGAGTTTAGGCAGAAACCATTCCTATTGAACAACTGAACACTGGTCGCCAGCTCTAAATTTCTAGTCGCCAATGGCGAGCTGGGGACCGGAAATTTTGCGCCATATATCTATCTATCTATAT
Source organism: Thermobia domestica (assembly GCF_964235325.1). Taxonomy (NCBI): domain Eukaryota; kingdom Metazoa; phylum Arthropoda; class Insecta; order Zygentoma; family Lepismatidae; genus Thermobia; species Thermobia domestica. The sequence goes on from NC_137461.1 coordinate 253,589,039, forward strand.
ATATATCTATATCTATGTCTATATATATATATATATATATATATATATATATATATATATATATATATATATATATGTGTGTGTGTGTGTGTGTGTGTGTACAGTTTCATCTATGTAACATAGCCTTTTGGTCAGTTAGAGTTTTATTAGAAATCTTGAATTTTCCAAAGCTACAATGAATAATGTACTACATGACTTTTCTTAATAGTGTGGATCTTTTCTCAATAGAGTTGCCGGATTGGCACACAGTTTTGATACTTGTTCATGAAGTTATGTTATTCTTTACGTGAACTGAAATTTAACGAAAATCGTTAAATGTATTATTCCAAACTAATTGATAAAATTGATTGCTTCGTTGACTCGTACAGACAGAGACGAAAGTTCTTTTCGTTTGATGAAATTAATTTTGCAAATATCTTCAGAGTGGAAGGATAATTTGAGTACAGTTTTCAGTAAATTAAAAAATAACGTAACTTTCCCTGTACGTTTCAGCCATACAACCGTTATTCCCAAAATACATTTTACAAAACGAAAATAATTTTTGTCGCTGACTGTACATACATCTTCTGTCAGCAGCTAGGCTATATAAGGCGGGACCTGCAATTTAGGAAAGAATCTGATCCACTGTAGTGTTTTTGATGCTCTGACATCTCAAATCCGGGACCTCGTGCGCATAAGGCAAGTACTGTAGCTACTAAACTAAAACTTATCGACAAGAAGCAAATTGGAGTATACATCCACTTTTAGCGGTAATATTATGATCACGAAACATTTCGAAAGTATTTTTCCTTAACTTTCTCTTAACATAAACTTTTCCGCATTATAAGCTTTTTCACAATATAAACTTTTCCAGGCTATAAATTTTTCTACAATATAAGTTTAACCACACTTTAAGTTTTCCGTACTATAAACGTTTCCGTGTATTAAATTTTCCTAGAATATAAGTTTTTCCACAATATAAACTTTTCTACTCTATAAGCTTTTCGACGATATCAGTTTTCCGTGCTATAAACGTTTCCGTGTACTAAATTTTCCTACAATATAAGTTTTTCCACAATTTAAACTTTTCTACCTTATAAGCTTTTGGAGGATATGTTTTCCGTGCTATAAACGTTCCCGTGCATTAAGGTTTCCTACAATATAAGTTTTTCCACAATATAAACTTTTCTATCCTATAAGCTTTTTGAGGATATAAGTTTTCCGTGCTATAAACGTTTCCGTGTATTAAATTTTCCTACAATATAAGTTTCTCCACTATATAAACTTTTCTACCTTATAAGCTTTTCGAGACTATAAGTTTTCCGTACTTTAAGCTTTCCCGCCTAACGAGTTTTCATTAAACTTTACCAAAATATAAGCTTTTCCACACTATAACTATATATTACGATATAACGTTTTCCACAATATATGCTTTTCCAAAAACTGGCCCATAATTTAACCACTTTCTTTATCTAATAATATTTTTGCCACCTATCAAAAAATTAACTTTCCATTCACATGTCTGCTCTTTGTAGATATTTTCCTTTTTATCCTATTCAGTTCGCCTTTACTAATTTTTATTTTCATAACATGCACGTTCTCCAATTATGTAATCAAAATTTATTTTTCAGCAGGGCCAAAAATTACTCGTATGTTTTCGCTTAGAGTCTATAATACAAGTTGACTGTATATAATTATATAGTATTTCATATGGAAATTTAGCACTGGAATTTTACTTAAATTCTTCGGTCTGGTATATTGTCTATGAAAGTCCAATTGTCTTTCGTTAGATGTACGTTTATTTTTATCTAATTGTGTTCTTTGTTATAATTATTTAAAGATACATAAAAAACTTTGATTATTTTTTTCAAAAATATACTAATAATGCCTTAATATAATAATACAATAATACTTTACATAATAATACTTTAATAATAAACATAATAATACTTTACAAAAAATCCGTTAGTATGATTGTTTAGATTTTTTATAGGATCTTTAACACAAAAGGAGAAAGGAAAAAAATGATGCACTATTGTGATCTCAGAGCAGATTTTATCTGTCCTTTGCATTTCCTGGAAGAAAGTGTTTTCGAAAAATGAGAACAAACTGGAAATTATTGTTAACATTGTGAGCGGAAATTCTAATTAGCTTATATTCTCGTATATGTCATTCTAAAAAAAAAAATAAATAAAAGTAATTTTTTTTCTTTCTCCCTTTTTTTCTGACAAAAGAATTGATCAATTTAATGTGAAAAGAAATTCCACAATAAAACGACTAACTGCGTACCTAACAAAGTATTGCTAATTAACGATCAATAGATTATTGAATAGGTTTTGAAATATGAAAGCCAAGTTCCAACATTTAAAAGAATCCATGCGAGCAATTATAAAGTTGTATGCTATTGAAAATTCCAATACAGCCAACTTTTATACATAACTAGCTGAAATGCCCGCACTTCGCACGGGACACATAAAATATCTATGTACCTAGGCAGACAAACTGAACAACGAAAAAAAACTCTTATTTTACTAATGGATTTGACACTAATATCGATGATTTTGGATTATTTTTACGTGTCTTGGTATTTCCCCTCCCCCGTAACTCCCGGCTCGCATACAATGGTAGCTGAATTTGAAAGTAGTCGCTAATGGAAGTGTCACCATTAATCTCAGCGACCGCGAAAACTACGGATTTGACACTAACATCTGACTTTTTCTACTACTTTTACATGTCCCGGTAAACGCCCCCCTGAGACCCTCTGGTACGAATTTTGCAAAAAAAAAAAAAAAAAAAAAAAAGCTTCATCTTGGTCTGAGGCCTGTACCAAGGTACCCGTGACCAAAATTTGGTAACTCTCGGTCCACCCGTCTGGTTCCCAAGCGCACACAGATCGACAGAAAGACAGACCCACAGACAAACAAACAAACTCGGTATTTTATTTATATTAGATTATACACACAGTATGTTCTACAATAACTTAAGAACATTATATCTTTTTCTTTCTTAATTGCAATTAAGTTTTATAACTTCAGACGCAGACCTAGGTCTCAGTTAGTTTTATCAGTGAGTATTGCTATATAAACAATTGTTTAGTAATTTAGAAATTTTAATGCGAAAATTGATGAAAATCAACCAAAATTACTTCAGACAAGGGAGAATATTACACAGATATAGGAAGGTTATTCAGCAATGGAATCTTAATATTTCTAAAGGTAAGTTATAAAATTCAGAGATTAGTTTTCATTTCTAACGGTCTTATACGACGTAATGCAAACAATACGCATGCAAATACATTTATCTCCATTGTAAAATAAATAAATAAATAAAATAAAATAACATTTTAATAAAGCTTTAGTAGTAAGAGCTCCCGATTGTTAATGTCATCCTCAAAAATGAATTTTTACAGTTTTGTATCCTATGATTATTCCTTGTAGGTGAAGGACGCGGATGATTAACGAAAATAATTATGAAAGGAACGGCAGAATGATGATGTAGGAGGAAACGGGAGAAAATCGAGAAAACTCACAGATATGTTCTCTACTTCAAACTCGCGTAGTCTCGGATCGAACCACGAGCCTCCACCACCAGAGGTGAGGGCTGTACCGTCCTACTTCCGTATTATCTTGAACTTTCATATACGCTAGTGACCCATATCGAAAACTGAAATTGACATCCAAACAAAGTTGCAAAATTGAAAAATTTGAAAAATTGTAGTCGAAATATGATCCTGAAAGCGTAACAAATATGCAAAATTTTATTGATCGATGCATTTTATATTTATTGTAACGGAAAAACGAAAACTGCGAGACCGACTGAGGATCGAACTCCAGGTCTTTAGGTTTCTAACAGGTGACATTTAATACCAGAAAACGAATTAATATAGTTACTTACCCATAAGAATAAAAAAAAAAGTAAACTTCAATATATGCTTTCTTCTAATTCTTCATACTTGGCGCCTTGTAATTATTTTAATCTATTTTGCCTGATTTTTAAAAATTTTTCATTTCACCTACACAGAATAGTATAATGAGCCCCGCTGGTCGGTCGGTATGTATGTGTGTATTCTTATATGTGCAACACACACACGCGCGCACGAGCGTCACAGATGCCCGAATCGAACTGGTCCAGGGAAATTCTCTCGAGCGCCAGCATCCCATTCGTCCCTCCCGCTTGCTCCTCTCGCGCTGCCTTCTTTTTCACCCTCGCGCCAACTGGAAAAGCCCTCCCAATAACCTCTCTGTGTCTCCCGCGCGGCGCGCGCTTCAACATCCAACAAACCTACCTACCTACCACCACTAGATGCCCTCCGAAACCTCCCGCTTCAGGGGTTACTATAGCAACAGCTCACCCGCCAAAAATCTTCTTTACAGTAGCTTAAGTACACACACACACACACACACACACACATATATATATATATATATATATATATATATATATATATATATATATATATATATATATATATATATATATATATATATATATATATATATATATATATATATTCAATACTTAGATTCTTTCTCTTCTTCCTCGCGATTTTTTTTTATTGTTAATGTCGAACTAGAAAGCCTGAGGGGTTACCGGATACGAAGAACAACTGTTGACCTTTCTCAGAGGCAAAAGTGGGAATTCCGAAGGAAATACCCCGAAACATAGGGATTTTAGAAAAACTAGATGATAAAAGGTACAAGAAGCTTATAGGGGATCTAACTCTTTTAATATATATATATATATATATATATATATATATATATATATATATATATATATATATATATATATATATATATATATATATATATATATATATATATATATATATCACACTCACATATCTTTATATGAACTTCTTAGTGGCCAAGCATCTTTTGTGGCTAGTAGCAGATTTCATTTGCAAGTAAAGTTATTAATCCCCGAATAATATCTTGAGTAGTTTCCGTCTTTAATAAGTGATCCCATCTCAAATGGCTTCGGTGTTGAAATGTATTATGTGTCAAATAAGGAAATGTATACCTGTTTGTGAGTCTGGCATTCCTAGTGCATATCTCCTGACAAACTTTTGACTTGACGTGACAAATTTTGGCACTGAGAGAGGGTTAGGGTATGTGTTCGAAATGACCACCAGTAGGTTCTATACTACACCCATGGCACCGAACTACGGATGTTAGTGTATCTGGCATAATGGCAGCACATGACTCAATATTTTTTTTTACGTATCTCATGGATTGTTGCTGTTTTTTATCGATACACGTCATTCTTGACGGTCACCTAGAGGTCGAAATCCAGAAATGGTAAATCAGGAGACCGAGACGGATACTCAACAGGACCTCTTTGACCAACCCATCATCCGGGTAGTTTAATGAGGTACAACCTGACATTTCGATGGTAGTGAGGTAGGGTTCCGTCTTGTTGCATATAAAAAGGCCCATTACCATACCGATTTTGGATGGTAGGCATAGTCCTTGGCTGAAGCATATCAAAATACATCTCACCAGTTACGGTATCCACGAAGAAAGGGGACCAATCATTCCAGACACTGGTAGGCCATATTACACAGCAAACCCCGATAGATTCACTGTCATGTCCACATGAACGTGAGGATTTTCAGGATCCCAGTAGACACAGTTGTGGCGGTTCACAGTACCACTAAGTTTGAATTGCTCCTCATCAGTCCACAAAAACTTCCCTGCACATTCCACATTTTTGCCAACCATGTGCTGAAACATTTCAGAATACTCAATCCCTTGATGTGGGTCATCTTCATTCATCGCGTGTAGCAGTCTTGGAATGTACACTTTCCACTTTATTCTCTTCAGAATGCGCCTTACACTTGACCAGCTAACCTCACTTTCGTGCCCCCTGGTTCACTGATTTTTGCGGTGATCGGATGAAATGTTGGAACACCGCAGCACTGGCCGCCGGATTTGTAGCTGTTCATGGTAGGTCGGATCTTTCCTTGTGCGCATCTTTAACAGTTCTGTCGGCTTCGAATTTATCGCGAATGCGGACAATTGTTTGACTTGTGCTCCAAACTCACTTTACCAATGCCGTTGTACCTCGTGAATGTTCTCGTACTTCCAGTACCATTTCGGTATAGCTTTAGGCTCAATAAACGATAAGCGAACCCCAGCCATTGTTGCTGCTTAACTGTTTTCTCCTGCACTGGCCAATATAACTGACTCTTTCACCACCAACCACCCGTGCAAGCGCGACATAAATTGCCAGCTCTGCCTACCACGACAAATTTAATTTCTTACACTACACTACGCATTAAATTAGTGAATGTAAACATTTTTGTTTATAAATTAAATTATTTAATTACAAACAGTGAGTACATTTTTCGATCTCTGTATACATGGTATATATATATATATATATATATATATATATATATATATATATATATATATATATATATACCAAATGAGATTAGTAAAAGTACGAAATCTGAGTGGCAGACATCAAAGCTTGTAGTTAGAAGGATCTAAATCTAACATTGTAATCTATGACATGTTTTATTTGCACGTTAGTCTCGAACTTCTAGAAGTCCTTCTTGCTGGTCTAGTGACTCGAGTGTGTGCATTTAATGTTCATTGACGAGGGTTCAATTCCTGGTAAAGAGCAAATAATTTTGATTTAATAATCATTCACTTTCTTTAATAGTTCATTTTCTTTAGCCTATAGAGCATAATCATGGAACGTTAAACCCCCAAAAATATTTTCTGAACTTTTATTATGTAAAATGTTTATATGCAGACAGATTAAGAGTGACAACGGCCCAGAAGACAGGAATTACGCAGTCAGAGTGTCAAAGAGACGAAGACAATCGTTCATACATAGAATAATACCTTTTTAGTTAAATGAAGGAGAGAAAAGCGAAGTGATCTGACGGAGAGATGCAGTATTCCATTAGTATGAATGTTTTTTCTTGTCTCTCTTCCACTCCGATTATGCACTTTCTGTCTTCTGGGCCTTTGTCGCTCTTAATTAGTCTGCATATAAACATTTTGTATAGTAGCAGTACGATTTTTTTTTTTTTTTTTTTTTTTTAGGTTTGACATCCCACGTTATGCTCTTTAAATTAAGGAAGAGGAATAATTAATGAAGCAGAATGATTGCGAAATTAAAATCTTCTTTCACATTGGGGATATGACCCCGGGACCACGTTCATCAAAGGCATACGCGCTGGACACTAGACCTTATAGGTCTAGAGTTTATAGAGGTTTAAGACTAACGTGTAAATAAAGTTTTACATAGATTACAATGTTAGCTTCAGACACTTTTAATTCCTATATTATTTGATGTCTGCCGCTCAGATTTCATATTTTTACCACTTACGGTTAAAAATCTTATGAATATATATGCCATGTCTAGCTCCCCGATTGTTAGGTGAAAACATTTACTTGTAAGAACTGTTGTTCTTCCACGATGACTCTTCTCACGACAGAGGCATACAAGGCGAGACGACTAGAATGGGCACCGTGGAACTTTGAACTCCCACATGCATAAAGGGATCTAACTATTTGGAATGATGAGATAGCATTTCTGTCCGACCAATGAGAACGACATCTTCTATAGGTCACAAACGACAAGATATGTGCCTCAACTGGCCAATGCGGATGGATTACGGTACACTTCCAGGGCTACATGGAGCTGCTGACCCAGGAGAACTGATTCCAGAGTCGGAACGAATTACCAGTTATGGTTTATATTGAAATCCTGGAAAACATCTTGCTAGCATTCCTTCTTGCAAATTTTTCAGATTATAACGTTTGAAGTAATCTTTATATACTTTGTTTTGTCAGAAATGAAAAATTGTTTTTCTCTTTTTTTAAACAAAAATTAGGACAGAATGATTTTTGGTTTATATAAATGATATTACTGAAAATTGTTCTGTTTCGTGGTAAACAAATTTTAAAATACTTAATTCTTTTAAATTGCCAGAGTTTAAAATTATTTTTTTTCCCTCATGCATCTATAATTTTCTATTTTTTTTATTTATTGTGAACAATTTGCGCCTTCTTGACAAAAAACTCACCAATGAACGTCAAAATAAATAAAACAAGACACAGCTATTGACATAATTAAATTATATATATTCTTGTGTTATGTTCAGAGGTGTTGCCACGAAGGAAGGATGAGGCAAATGGGGAACCGGTCACCCAAACGTCTTACTGCCTCCTTAAATGGAATTCGTCTGTAAAGTGTTTATTTAAAGGTATTTAGTACAGAAAATGAAGAATTATTATAATAGAACAAGTTGAAGCGCCCGTTTTCTCACACGAACAATAAGTATTAACGAATATAAATTTCAAAATATGAATACTGAAAAGATTCTAATCTTTTCCCTTTTAGATGCGAAATTTTCAAAAATACTGAAACACGTGTTCACCTATTTTTGATTATGAGTTTATATATCGAACTTCATACCTAAAACTCATACTAATCCTCAAAATGGGCATTTTTTCTGAATGAAGAATCGAAAATGTTAATACCGGAAATTGTTCCGTTTAGAAACCGAATATTTGAAAAGGCTGAAACACGTTTCCGAATTATTTTAATTAGATGCTTGTATACCAGATTTGATAGCTTGAGCTTAAACAAATACTCTCGTTGAGTTTTCTGCACAAAGAAGATTTAATACTGTAGAATGTTCCTTTTCCCTATTAGAAGTGAAATTGTCGAAAACGTTTAAACATGTATTTTCTTATTTTTAATTAAGAGTTTACTGAATTCAACACATCTAACGAGTGAATCTTTACAGTTTTACAATAAAGAGGCACAATTTGTGATATATATATATATATATATATATATATATATATATATTAGCCGTGCAACAAAAGTTGGCTTCTGACAGTTGGGTAGAGCACGCGCAATATTGGTGGCGCTGTTGCCAACAGACACAACAGCTTCGGTGACAAATTAGAACATTTAACAAGTCATAATTTTATAATCGTAAAAATATAACACGAGCGTATAGTTTCCAAATAACAATAATAATAGTACTTGGAATATTGATCTGTCAGAGGCCAACTCTTCTTGCACGGATAATACAACACCCCTTTTCCCCATTTAAAGGTGAAATTTTCGCAAAATTCTAAAATCTTGTTCAGTTATTTTTGATGTACCGAGTTTCATCGTATTAACGTGAGTTATTAATTTTTTTAGAAAAAAGATTTGAACCCCCTTTAATCTCCCTTAGGATACATTTTTTTAAAAAAAAATCATTTCTCATTCATTGCTTTCGTGTTTTAACAAAAGAAACACTGAACAAAGCTTAGAACCCACTGTATTTAAATAATAATATGTAACGGTTTCGGATATTTAACATATCCTTCTTCACAGAAAATGTTGGATAGTGTCTCAAGAAGGATGTGTTAGATATCCGAAACCGTTACATATTATAATTTAAATACAGTGGGTTTTAAGCTTTGGTCAGTGTTTCTTTGGTTAAAATAATCAATCCAAAGCTATGGACTTGCTTTCATAGCAAAAGGAATTTTCTGCCTAAATTTATTTTTTCTAGCCATAGTAGTACTGTCGTTATGTTTATGAGTGAGTCAATTTTACTCAGATGTCTAATAAAGAACGCAACTCTTGAAATATCCGCCATTTCTGTTCTAGTAAGTTGGCAGCACTGAACATTTGCACGATTTTCATTTGTTGTCTTTGTGATTAGCAGTCACGGGGCGCCGAATAGCTCATGATCGTCATCTGTTTTCTGTAAGGATAACTATGTCGGTTACTATGACAACACGCTGTTCCATCATGCAGTGTTCCTTCCTACCTATATAGAAAACAGCTATTCGGTATCATGAGCTATTCGGCGCTCTGTGACTGCTAATCACAAAGACAACAGATGAAAATCGTGCAAATGTTCAGTGCTGCCAACTTACTAGAACAGAAATGGCAGACATTTTAAGAGTTGTGGTCTTTATGGGACATTCTTTTAATAGCATAGATAACAGTGATACACTTAGAAAAATCCGTTATCCGGACAGCTGTATATTGTACAAATATACGGAATCCTTATGTTTACTACAGAAATCAGTACGGAGTATACGTTATCCATATGCTACATACACACTGCCATTAGATGTTACATCATGCCGTTCCAGAATGTCTGACAGCTAACAGTCTTCCGTATATTATATACGTATACGTATGTTACATATGTCTGCTATATGTTACATCAGTCTATCTGTATATAAAATCCTGACCATCTATATACAGTTCTTTCGTTCATACGGAAAGAACGTTTATTTGAAATTTTTCAGTTATACGTTTGCTGTACGTTAAGTCCAAAAACTACAGGATTTACACATGTAACTTACGTTTTTACGTACGCCACACACGTTTTTTTCTCAGTGTAGAATGGACAATGAGTCAACAGGTCACTTAGGTCACAATTTTTGTCCGGGTCATCCGGGTCTAGGTCACTTCTCAGACTCGGTGACCGAAGACCCGAATAGACAAGTCGACCGGGAATCTGCAGATATCCACATATTTCTCTAGCATTTTCTACTGTCCTGGATACCTTGTACTATGGCATGCAACTCTCAAGCAAAGGGCGCGATATCGAGACTCGAACTGCGCAATAAGAGTTACATATACTGAAAGAGCATCAGGTAGTTAGTAAGTTACCAAATTATTAGCTGCAGTCCGCCAGTAGGGAAAAAGTTATTTGACTGTAAAGTTCAGAGCCTGGCGTACGAAAACCACACAAAACTTAGCATTTGGCTTTTTCCTTTGGGTATTGACAAGAGATAATGAACTCTAAGGCATTCCCATCACAGAACATGATGTTTGGCACAGAAAATCTGTATGAGAAGAATTGTCAGTGTTGCCACCCATAGAAATTACAGTGTTGCCAGAATAAGAATACCTCCGGGACTTCCGTTGCACAATACGGGTTATAAAGTATAGTCTGAAAGAGCATCAAGCATGAACTGACCACGTTATAAGCTTCAGTCTGTCAGTAGGGCAAAATTATGGGGCTGCAAAGTGAACATGAGAGACTATAGCAAACAGAAGGAATAAACTGATTGTGTGTGCAATAGCAAATGGTATTTGTTTGGTAAGGGGAGATAGCTATGTAAATGACAGTGTTAAGCCACACAATTGATATGAAGAGCAGAAAGTATCGAGTGATCCAAACAAAAACAGTTAGTACAATATGCACATCGGACGATAGCCAGCGACGCGCAGTGATAAAACATTTCCGTGGTAAGGGAGTCAAAACAATACTGAATTGGTGTCGGGGATGCTTCCTGTGCGATGTCCAGGTATCCCCCTTTATGGAAAGCAAAGCGAATCATGTTGCAGAACAGGGGACCGCAGAATTGGTACAGCGTGAACGACTGGAGACGCAGGAAATTGTCACGGTGCCACATGTTCGTTTCCTGCGACAAGACAATTGTGTCAGTGACGAACTTCACAAAGTTCTTGTAAGGACGGAAAAAGTACACGTCCAAGGGCTGCACTAGTCCTGTACATCCAGCCGGGATCAGTTGCTTCCTGAATGTGACATTTGCATTAACAAATTTATCGGAAAGCTCGTCGTCTTTGTTTGGGGTCCACGAGTCCAGCAAGAGATAGATGTTCTCCCTGTTGTTGGGAATGCTATCCCAGAACACTGTTATAAAACACCGACAGCTGCGCTTTCGACACATTCGCTGTCCTCCCGGCAAGGAATCTGATGTTTGGCGGATTCGGGGGCTTATTGTGGGGGAATTTGCCGTTTCCTTCGGACACCAGGACATACATTGGCGTCAGAATTTCCCCATGATGTCACAAAACACCGTTGTGTTCACTCTTTCATTCGCTGCAAACCAAGCTTTTCGCGGTATTCTTATTCGGGCAACACTGTAATTTCTATATATGGCAACACTGACAATTCTTCTCATACAGATTTTCTTATGCTAAACATCATGTTCTGTGATGGGAATACGTTAGAGTTCATTATCTCTTGTCAATACCAAGAAGAACAATCCAAATGCTAAGTTTTGTGTGGTTTTCGTACGCCAGGCTCTGAACTTTACAGTCAAATAACTTTTTCCCTACTGGCGGACTGCAGCTAATAATTTGGTAACTTACTAACTACCTGATGTTCTTTCAGTATATGTAACTCTTATTGCGCAATTCGAGTCTCGATATCGCGCCCCTTGCTTGTAAGAAACATTATAGACACCTCGCACCCCACTCTTCCAGGCATCTGTCCCATTCAGCGGTTCAAGATGCCTAATCCATTATCTACATGTCATGTGCCTCCAACCGCACTTGACTCATGTCAGTTCATGATAGAACCTGTTTTCAAGTTTCCTGCCCGGTTTCAGAATAATAATTTTAATACCTACTAATTAACCACGACTTATGTGCACTTAAAGAACTATTTTGAGCTATAACAAAGGGTACTTACCGCACTATTTTTCTTGTCTTCGTTCACACACTACTTCAAACACCTTATGGTTTTGGCGCCGTAATTGACACACAATCCTCTCTCTGCTGCGCGCATTCCCCTGCCATCTCGTGGCGTAAGTTCTAAGCAGTGTATTTGTAGGCATCTTCGACGCATAGGCATCTCGCCCTCTCCCAGTCTACTAATGAAATATGAACAAAATCGTCTTTGTCGTTTTTGAGAAAATTGTCCAGAAGAAATTCAGCCCTAAGAATAATTACTCCTTATGGATTTTTTAAAGACAAATGAGTTATGCCACATTGTCAGGTTATTAATGAGATATTTATTTACGACATGTGAAAAAAATTGACTGTCTCGTTTTTGACGATATAGTCCAGAAAACTCACCCCAAGGATAAACTATTCCTTCTGGATTCTTCCTAGAAAATCGACTGGAAAATTGGTTTATGAAATATAAACGAAACCATTTTTGAGAAAATTGCAAATTTTAATGTTCACTCTTCAGTAAAATACCTATTTGTGCGTGAACTTTTGTTACGTATGTTTCAACTTCGATATTTCAATAAAATGTGATGCCAGAATCATAATCTTTTTTCTTCAGTTTTAGACTTTAAGCTCTTCTTTATTACCATACATATCTTCAAAATTCTCCTGTTTCAGGTAATTACAAAAATACTGTAAATTTAAAAGCTTCAAAAGTGTGTGGCGGTGTAACATTTGTTACATGGAATGATCTTAATTTTTTTTACTTCTAAAACCAATATTCTTTTCCGTTTTAACTTCACTCGAAACTTGCAAAGATATGTCAATCGCACGCGTACTCTGTCCGCCTTCATGTAGCTTCCTCCACACCTCACATGTCAGAGTGAAGAGTCTTGAGGTTTCCAGCGCTTAACTGACGAGCGCTCCCGAGCTGTAGGCTGCCATCCTTCCAAACACTGTTACCAGTTTCTCTTTTCTTTCCAAATGAATAACTAGATCTTGACAGATTTTCCTTTTGTAATAGTTACATTATGAAGTCTTCACACAGAAAATGTCACACATTATTCTTTTATAGATTATTAAAATAGGAAAACATTGTTATTTAATTGATGTAAATATTTTTCTCGACCCTTTTCCTTATTTCTTGTATTTGTAGTCTCCATCCAAATCCATTATTTCCTTTGCGGCGCTGGACTTCCGTATCGCCACACCGAGGTAATGATGATCATCAAAATGACGGAATCAAGATAGTGGGAGGAAATTGAAAAACCTCAAGAAAAGTAATGCACACAGTGTTTGTCCATCACAAATCTGGTATCGAACCAGAGACCGCACACATCACAGGTAAGCGCTCTACCACTGAGCCAATGAGGATCCCAGTAGAAAACATTACAAAATAATAGAAAATGAAGTAAACTACAAAATGAAGCTGAGTTTTACGGGATTTCTCTTTCTTATCTAGAAATTTAAATATTTTAAATCACAGGTACTTTTCAATTTTTATACATTTTTCAATTTGTTGTACGTAATTGTAGTCAACCTTATTATATATATATATATATATATATATATATATATATATATATATATATATATATATATATATATATATATATATATATATATATATATATATATATATATATATATATATAACACAATACGACGTCGATAACTCGAACGCGGTTCCTAGGAGAATTTTACATTTTGTCTTAACGCTAGCGATAAATAAACAATAGGATTGTCCTTCGGCGTTGTGTGAAGTCAGTGTTTTTACAAAAGCTCATTTATATGTATTTGTTTGTCGTCCATATTTTTGTTTTTATTTTCCCTTAGGCCTATACAAGATAAGTTTTAAGTGTGAGTTACAAGAACACTGTAATTTAGTGTACGAGCAGGTTCTTCAGAAACATTAAATGTAAGTAGTCTTACGTGCGGTATTGTAATTACGTATGTATTGTAGGCTATAACCACTGTATCGATAAAAAAAAAAAGCATACTGTACGGTATGTTTAAGCCTAAATGTCATTTTGTTGGTCATTTTCGAAAATCCGAACAATTTGAAAATCCCAACTACCTGTGGTCCCAATTAGTTCGGATTATCGACTTTCTACTGTGTATATATAATAAAAAATAGTAATCTATGTAAATTATTGTGTTGTATTGAAAAAAAAAACAAAATAGCATTTTAAAAAAGGCGGAGGATATACTATTGAAAAATATGATTTTATAAGACATTCTTCAATCATTTTGAAATCAATCACAATTTTGTTTCAAAGTTAGATATTTTACTGCTTTTGTAGGTAATGCTATCAAATTTACAAATATTCAAGTTATAATGATTATTTAGAAACAAAGTTGTACCTACGGAAGGGGGGGGAATAGGGGCCCGGCCCCCTTTCGACTTACTGCCCCTCCTCAAATGGAGTTCAAGTGTTAGGTATTTATTTAAATGTTTACTAAAGCAAATGAATGTTTATAATAGAAACAATAGAAGTGTCCATCCATCACACGGGAAGAATAGGGTTTAAATGAAAACAGAACCAGAAATTTGAATATTATTTTTAAAAAATCTCTCTTTTATCTTTTAGAAGCAGAAGTGTCAAAAACGCAACAAGCCTCGAACTTTTACTCATATTAAGCATTTTCTGAACACAGAATCGAACATTTTAAATTTACTACCATAAATTGTCTCCTTTAGGAGCCGAAGTCTTGAAAAGATTGAAACACGTTTGCAATTATTAAAATTAGAAATTTACATGTCAGACTTCTTACTTCCAACTTAAACAATGCTAACAAAACGTTTTTCTCTATAAAGAATCATAAATTTCAATATTACAGAAATTGTTCTCTTTCCCCATTGGAAGATAAATTGTTGAAACTTGAATTCTCTTATTTTTAATTAAGAGTTTAAATATCAAATTCTATTTCTCTAACTTTGAATGCATCTCACATTTCTCAGTCTCAGAATAAAGAGTCGAAATTTGTTGCTCCCTTTTCTCCATTTTTCTTACTATTTGTTTTTATGCCAAGAGAGTTTCCTGTCCAAAGTTGATGCTTCTAGCTATAGTAATAATGAATACGTATGTTAATGAATATGAGTGAGTCACTTGCATATAATCACATATATATGAAAGTAAAAATTCTAAACAGCGTCAACACATAAGTACGAATTTCCCAAATGCAATAATTAGTGCAATTCTGATCAGTGCCATAGGCAGAAATATATCATAGACAGCACTAATAATTGCCGTAGCGAAGAAATACGGTTTCACACAACATATACATCAAGCATTACGTGACGTCACCGGATAAAATGTAGGCCATATTGTTACAATATGGCCAAAGTACTTCATGGGTTTTTTGTGACACGAAGTTTAGTGTTTTATTTCAGTATATAGAGGAGAGGGGAATTATAGGTAATACAAATGAGAAAGAAGTTAAATTCTTTTTCAGTTTTCTTTAGTTATCAGTGTTGAAATATTGATGAAATTATCTCAGAGGTCATAAGTTAAACTTCCTGAGGTTACAGTCATGAAAAACTACGACCAACCAGATGGCTCACGTTCAACTAGGCGACGAGTGGCAGCGCATCGGTTTCCAGACGCCATTATTTCTGGTTTTCTGGATCGGAGTTGATACCTCTTAATTCATGCAGCTCCCCTATTGCCTCATGATGCTGAGTCAATACCAGAAATTTTTAGTGCTCCCATCGAGAATAAAATCAGGGACTATGCATACCGAGGTCGCGGACGCTAACAATTCAGCTAAATCGGATATAAATAATGAAACTTATACATCCTCTTTCTTTTTTAATGCCCTCTATTCACACTTGCAGATGGTAAATGTTGATGTCTATGGTAACGAAAAAGAAAAGAAGAAGATTAAAAATACAATATATAGCTATATTATAGGGTTAAGAATAGAGCTTACAGGAAGTAAGTTTTTCTTTAAACAAGTCTGCGTAACGCATGTTTTCGTTGACAAATTATTTTTTTATATATAAAAGTGTCGTAACATGTCTACACTGAGAAAGATCCGCTCTCCGGACAGCGGTATATTATACAAATATACGTTATCCTCTCGCTTACTACAGAAATCAGTACGGAGCATACGTTATCCGTATGCTCCATAGGCACTGCCCTTGGATGTTACATCATGCCGTTGCAGGATGTCTGACATCTAACAGTTTTCCGTATATCACATGCATATACTTATGTTACATTCCTCAACCGTATGTTATATACGTCCATTTGTATGTGAGATCCTGCCCGCCTATATTGTTTCATACGGAAAGTACGTACAGATGGAACACTTATACAGAAAGTATTATAAAACATGCGTTTTCAGTTATACGTCTGCTTTACATTAAGTCCAAAAACTACAGGAATTTCTCATGTAACCTATCTTTTTAAGTACGTCACCTACATTTTTTCTCAGTGTATATAAGAGTCACAAATGGAACATGGTATATGAAATCATAATCCATTTCAGTATCACTGCACTAAAGGGAGAGGACTCCAGCTGAGTCAGCCCCCTGCCTACGTCATTAATACTGATTAATCATTAACTTTGTTACTCTCATTTACCTAACTGTATACACATAGTAGCTATTTTATTAGTCTGCTGTACTATTGCGAAACTGTCTAAAAGTAATCTTATTTTGTCTTAAATTTCCTCTACTTTTTTTCTACCATTTTTATTTTCGAGCGACAATAGCAGAAAAGAACGTATGGTGATCGTGAAAATATTGTAATTCGACCTTTCAGTTGATTCACGCATTTCATGGCCTTTACATGTCGAAAAATGGATTTTTGGATGTCTGTCCGTTCGTCCTGATTCACTCGCCTACAAACCATATTATTCAATGCATCGAAACCATCAAGGACCGTTTAATTAAAATTTCTTCTCACCCCTAAGAACAAATGCAAAAAATAATATTTCTGCTTTACTGCTCTGTTGTCTAAAGTGAGGATAATATGTTTTTCCTTTTTCTTTTTCTGGGTCAAAAGATCGAATATATTTCAACCAAAAATTTCTTGTTGGCCTTATGTCTGGAGAACTACATATAGTGTAGCCAGACCCAAACTATCAGTTAACTCAGTATGATGTGCTTATTCCGCAGAAAATACAAAAACTCGATCTAGGGGCCGTTCAAAAATATTGTGACCCTTGATCCAATTGGAACAAAAGATCCAATATATTTCAACAAAAAAAAAATGTAGGCCGTATATCTGGAGAACGACATAATGTAGCCAAACCCAAACTATCACTTAATCAGTATAATGTGCTTATTCCGTAGAAAATACGAAAGCTCGATTTAGGTGCCATTCAAAAATTTTGTGGCCCCTAATTCAAAAACTAATTATTGATCAAGATTGCAATCTATTGATCCATTTTTGGTTTTCCTAATTTTTTTTAATATGGAGGTCTACAGAACTAAAGACCACAAAAGTCTTTCCTTGATTATAAACATTTATCTGTACGAGAATAAATGCATGTCAGTAACAAACGGTACATATATTTCGTAACAAACGATACCGAATCACTTGTAATACTTTTGTTCATAAGACCTCTATTCTCAATTGAAGATGACTGTGTTAAAATGATGCAATTTTTCGAATACACTTTCCCCAGGGGAAAAAAAAAGTTATAATAATTTAAAATCTAACAATGCCAATACACTGAAAATTATAGTAATCAAGAAACTTTACTTATTTTGAGCATATAACACGATTCTATAGCATTAATAACAACTGAAAGCATAATTAATATTAAGCTGGTATATGTTCAAAATTAGACTTGTCTAATGTTTGTTCCGGTGTATTCAATTCCGACTCAAGGACTCAACTTATATTACAAGCTCTGTGTTAACAATAAACCCTCTTCTGATGTTCATAGATTTCAGCAATTTATATACGATTAGACCTGACAATATCTCATCTATATTAACTCGCTGAACATACATGCAAGAGAGTTTCGGTGCTTGTTATTTTTTTTTTTTTTTTTTTTTTTTTTACTTTTTCATGAATTGCACACAGTATTAATGTAAGTTCTTCATAGGTTAATTTGCCCGATAAAGTGTTCCTTCTGTGGATATCCAACAAGAATATAGTCATCAACTGCTAGTCCTTCAGAATCAATTGTGTTGAGCTTGTCACTGTTTCAGAACGCAGCAGCAGTTTTCCATATGTTACACTGAACTCAGCAATGTTTCAGTGATTCCACGTCATCAGTATTTGCTCTGAATATGATGGACCAATTTTCATTCATAGAGTTTGTTAGATTCGAACAGACAATGCCATTTCCCATTTTTGTTCGTATTTAACAACAACCACTTGAACATCTTCAAGAAAAATATAGAAACAATGAACATTATATGTGTCACTTTTCGCAACATCATAAAGATGTTCCGCATTTTGAACCCTTGCACTACCCTGTAAACCCGCTTCCATACACTACATGAGTAGCACCAATTCCGTCATGTGGACCTTTTCCATGGTACGATTCATGACTCCATTTAACACCACATCCTAGTATGTTTGAAAGTGAACACAGGTATAACATCCTTTCCGTTTTGAAATACTGAGCAGCACTTGTAGTGCAGATTTCATACGCTTTAAGCTATTCTCATAATGTCACGACACTTAGCAAGTCTCTCTTGATTTTTCAAAGGATTCATACGTGGTCTATACTCACACATTCTCTGAGCAATTGATTTTAGTTGCTAACCCATATTCAAACACAGGTTATGTAAGTAATTGCAATGAATCTCTTAATCATCTCTTTCACTAAGATAATGTTAAAATAACTATTTATATTTTGACTGTAATTCGTTAATTAGTTCAACTATCACATTCTTCTGGTTATTGGTTATATACACTGACGAAAACAATTTTTGTTACGTTGGGTTGCATACCCTCGAAAATCAACTTAATCGGATTTTTTTGTCAAATTAATATTTTATAATCTTTTCATTTGACTATGCTTTGAGATTTCATTGATATTATGAATTCTAAATATCTGAAGAGTCGTAAAATATCGCATTTTATTTATTGCGATTTATTTTATTTTATATGTTGTAAATATTTTAAATGCATTTACACATTATTAATAAGCTAAGAATAAAACTTTTAATTGAGACATATCAAAGTCCCTTTTTATAGACCTTCCACGAGATGAGACCTATTGCTGACAGTGTGAGCGAAGCGACTACTCGAATTCTGAGTCAAGCATTCTCAGCGGACACCAGAAAGCACTCGTATTGGCAACTTGACCACAAGGTGACAAGAATATAGATATGTTCTGTAGATGAACACAGTCCTCTTGATCTTGGTTTGACTCACATTGCTTGCATCCCAGACGGCTCTTAACGTCCGTTTTCAAACCGACATAACATAAGACTAGATCTTAGAGTAGATTAGATTAGAATTTAGCATCCCTTTCAGCAGCGAGACTACGTAAGGCACGAACCTACAGCTTAACGTGGGATCCGAACCACATGAACTCCCATCGGTAATATACCGCGCGTCTTCCGTGCCGAAAGAAGTATCTACTAATCATATAACCAAGAAGGAGCTCATGAGACTAGATATATAGTTTAACGTTGGATCGAATTTTCACTGAGAATCGAACCCTCGTCTTCCGTTTCAAAGACAGTAATGGCCAATCATTTTGTCACGAAGCCACAAGAAAGCTCTTTGTCGAATGTGTTAGGAAATAAGCTCATGAAATTTCTTTTAAGGAAACAGAAGAATCACTTTATTAACACTGGGAGAAAGAAAATCACAGTTTACCTCTTATTCTACGATATCTATCTCTGCCTTCAAAGACACTTTACGTTTGCATAAAAACAAAATAAACACGTTAATATTCTGAGAAATAGTTGAGATGGTTCTTGTAATATCATTTGAAGGAATGTTTCCATTTGTTAAAATATTCTAAAACATTCAGGCTTCCCCTTTGATGGTTTTTTTCGCGCCTTATGGGCTTCATTTGTCGTTATATCTGGCGAGTGTGGCGCCACGATAATACCACGAGAGTCAAATGAGGACCAAACTTTCTTAACAGAACATTACACTTACTTTTTAATTAATGGAAGATGACACACTTGATGACAAACAGAATGAGTCAGATTCTCTTTTATATAACCGTACATGAGTTTCGAGTGGGTCTTGATTTTTCTCTTCATTTTATTTTTTCTTATTTCTTGTTCCATGATAACTTCTGACCTACGCAACATAAAACATTGTTCAGTTCTGCAAAAAGTGTTTCCAGAAAGGTTAACCGAATGAGATACGGAGCGCAGCCAGAAATTTACATGAGCGTCTTTTCTTAGTCTTGCATAAATTGTTCTACCAACATAAAGACACATGGCAGATATATATCAAAATGTTCAGTCATGTACAAGTAGTGTCCCTAGCTAGATATTAGCCCACTGACATAGGAATTACCCTGAATATTTTACCGATGTTTTAATAGAAAATTTCAGGAAACGGGGGATATAAACAACTTTTGTACAGTCACGTAGTGATTACTAACTAAATAACTTCACCCCTGAGTTATATTATTTCGTAACAAGATTTCACATAAACAGATGTTTCCTAGCACTATTCATAACAGTAACATATGTTCTTACCTTCATCCATCGTCCACTTCAGTTTTTATACGTTACAATTATTGAGCTCAATAAATGTTAAGCTGGTATCGTTTCTCTTTGCAATACACAAAACAATTAATCCTCTTTTCACTTCCGAAAGAGCTTACATAACAAAATAGAATATACAAAACCCTCCATGAGATTCTGGAATCCCTCACGAACTGAGCAATTGCCCTAGCTATCTGACGTCGCCACTCCCCCCATAGGTCACATAAAGAGGGGGAAAATCATCGTTTCGTCCATACAGAAACGAGTTACTAAATTGGAAGAAACATCACATCATATAGAGTATTATCCGTAAGTCCATTTCTCCAAATAACCTTTCAGAGAAAACTTTCGAATAGATCACATATTGGGGCCGCAGTGGCTCAGTGGTAGAGCGTTCACCTCTGGTGCATGGGATCCTGGGTTCAAACCCTGCTCCCGCCAAGTGAACTTTGTGGTGGACAAACACCGTGTGCGTGGGTTTTCTCGGAGTTCTCCCGTCTCCTCCCACTTTCTTCATTCCACCATTTCATTCATTTCTCATAATCACCGTCTCCTTTAGCCTAACCGGCATAACCGTGGGACGTAAAACTCTAAGATTTCATTTTTTTTTAGATCACATATTGTCATAAAACGAATAGAAAAATATATCTGCCGAGCATTAACATAATGATAAGTGTTGATGATATGGTCTCGTATATAAAATTACCAGTCCGAACATTACAAAGTAGTTGAGTAGATTTTTAGTTTAGCGTCCCTTTCAGCAGCGAGGCTATATGAGACGTGGACCTATACTGATTAATGTGGAATCCAAACCACATGAGCTCCCGCCGGGAATCGAACCCGGGTCTCAAACGCCAAACATTACAAAGTAGTAACATCCTGTAAAGAACCATACTTATTCTTGAAATACCGTCTCTACAATATCTTCTAGTACTGCATTCGAAAGTACTATGAACAATCATTATTGATAAGCATGCATTTTATTTGGTATTGCGATGTGAGTAAATTGATCCAATGCTGCTTTTGTAGTAAATTTGTGCTAGTGCATAGGTTTTAGGAGTAGTTTAGATTACTTAATTATAGGTTAGGTTTCGTTAGGTTGTTATTTCAAAATTTAAATATTGCTACTACTAATTTTTTATTTTATTTTATTTTATTTCGGGTTCCTGTTTCGATGCCGATGAAGAAGATTACTTCCGAACCTAGGTAATTATATGCTTTCAGGGGTGTAGCCACGGGGGGGCCATCGGAGCCAGGCCCCAAATGAGTTCTTGCCCCCCCCCCAAATGACCAGTTTATAAAACATCATCGTAAGATTACCTCGCTTCAGTCATTTAAAAATAACAAAGGTTACATATAATTAATAATTTACGGTAAAATAGTATGGAAAATACTATTTTACCATACCAATCGCAAAATAGTGTGGTATCCAGGGGCGTCGTTAAGGGGGTAAGAGTGGAGATCTCCCCGAAGTTCCCAATTTCTTAACAAGTTGGCAATTTGAAGAATGCCGTTTTGTTCGTGCTGCAAATCATTATCAGTTCTTTTATAGACTTGGCATAAATTTTGTGTAGTTTTCTATCTTGAAATAAATTGATATATTCGTTGAAAACTTCTTTACTTGTTGTAAGTGATCAGTGCCGGATTTACGTATAAGCTAAACAAGCTATAGCTTAGGGTCCCACTGTCTTGGGGCCCCGAAAACCTGAAGAAAACTGGATATCCATTTCCAATGTATAGGAAAATTAATCAATAAAGTAAAATTTACATATACCTAGGACGTAGCAACAGTGCTTCCTGTTGTGTAGGCTACTATTATGTAAGTAATAATGCCCCTTCTGCTAGCCTGCTTCATAAAATATCATTAGATTATCCATTTCTGTATATAGAGTGCCTATGTTCACCTGGACACGTAAAGGGCCCCATTACCTTCAACAGCTTAGGGCACCACTAAACCTAAATCCGCCTCTGCAAGTGATCACACTTCACTTTTGTTCATTTGATATTCCTAAACATTTTGAAGAATCTTTAATGAAAAATCGGAAAATTGTACCACTGACAAAAACTGAATAGAGGTGGCGTGCAAAATTAAAACAAAGACAGAAGAAGCGTTTCGGTTGCAGGTAGAGCATTGGACGCAGAAGCATTTGATACACAAGAGCGTATACGAGACAACACGTAGATTGTGGAGATTAATAAGAGAATAATAAGAATGAATACGCCTATTAATAAAACAAGAACAAAACAGTGACTGGTTAGTATAAACTTTTTACTACGTCTAGTATGTAAATTGGACTAATTTAAGAGTTTTTTCCTAATAGTAAAATATCAAAGGGAAGTAGATTTTGATACCAGAGTGAATATATTGTGTAACCGTGTCTGCTTTGTGTGTGAATAGGCCTTTTACTTTGAAACAAAAAGTGATCATAATAATACGGAGGAAAACAATAGATTATTTCAGTTGTTTTGCAGTAAGACTCTATTTACAGGGCTTTTCGAGTATGGAAAATTGAACAAAATGTATTTTGGGAATGGTATCACAGTAGATTTCTGGGGTGTTGTTTGGTGGGGAGAAAAGCTACAATGGATGTCAAGCAGTGCCGTGCAGAGTTGGCGTGGGTCAATGAAAACTTGACCCACGACCCACTGACCCACCACCCACTGTGACCCACGACCCACTGACCCACCACCCACCGTGGCGCACTCTGACCCACGACCCACTGTGACCCACCATGACTCACCACCCACCATGACCCACTCTGACCCACCACCCAACATGACCCACTCTGACCCACCACCCACCATGACCCACTCTGACCCACCACTCAACATGACCCATTCTGACCAACCACCCACCATGTTCCACTCTCATCCACTGTGACCTACTCTGACTCACCAAAATCCATCGTCATCAACCCTGAACACGACCCACGGCCTCTTCTGTACTGACTAAATTGTTTACACTTGTAATAAAACAAGACTGACATTGTCACTAATCGGAGTTTGAATTTCTAGTCAATTGCTCAAGCACTACTCTGTTACAATAACGGTGGATCTTACCTTTACGATATAAAAAGGTAAAGTATTTGTCAGTGAGGAAATTGAAACACTTCGAGGTGGGGGGAAATTAGTGTGTGCCTAAAATATACTTGTACTAAGAGAGTATTCTTGCAAGTGTTAATTTCTGAACGCATTCCAAAAGAAACTTCTATTCGCAGGAAAGTACCCCTGTAGAATATGGAAAAGGTTATGGTTTCTCAATTCACAGTATTTTTCTCACAAAAGACTTGAAAAATCAGTTTTTCATAGTGTATAAAGGTGCTCGGGTAGCCTATGTGAGAGCATCTCCATAAAGTATGCTCATAATTGTAATTTGTGTAATCACTAAAACACCACGTTAAATTTAAGTTACAAATATGCATAATTGCAATTATTATGAATATTTATTTAAAGTAGTTTACCTAAAGCAAAGAAGAGACTTACTAAAAATTAGGTACAAAGTTGAATAACACAAATAAGCCATTAGTAATACAAGTATACATTTTCCATAATTCGTAATTTTCCACCTTAAAACAAATCGTCACTTTCAATACATAAGGGCTTAACTAACATTTTCATAATTTTACAGGAGAAGCGAAATAAAATTTTGTGGTATGTTCAAGTCAACATAACTTTCTGACTGTTTTCAGGAAAGCTGTAATTTGTTGGACGCTTATTGGCGAGGGACAAATGTTCCTTTCCGTGTAGATTTGACTTTCCAGCTGTTCGTATGTCTTGATAAAATTGCAAAGTTTTTAACTTACAAAAATGAAATCTTTAAGTTTTACGTCCCACGGTTATGCCGGTTAGGCTAAAGGAGACGGTGATAATGAGAGATGAGTGAAATGGTGGAATGAAGAAAGTGGTAGGAAACGGGAGAACCCCGAGAAAACCCACGAGCACGGTGTTTGCCCACCACAAAGTTCACTTGGCGGGGGCTGGGATTGAACCCGGGACCCCAAGCAGCAGAGGTGAACGCTCTACCACTGAGCCACCGCGCCCCCCTTTTTTTTAACTTACGTTCTTATGCTGTGAACAGGTATATGTTAAACTTTAGTTCTAAAATAACAATAATGGTGTATGTTTTAGAAACTTTATTTTTCACATATTTTACAGTTTTGTACACAATAAGCATTGATACTACAGTTAATGTTAGTTTTTTCTTTTGTTAAAATTATAAGAGTGTTTATTATGTTGTATATATTATTTTAGTATGAAAAATGTAACTTTGGCTACACATTATAGAATATAAAAAATATGTTTTTAGGTAAGCATTATGGCTGTATTGACACAAAGAAAAGTCCTTTTAACAATGGACCTCAACAAAATCTTCGACATTTTCATCACTTTGTAGATTTCGGAAGTACAGCCTCCATTCCAAAAGAAACCGAACGTTTTAAAAAAACAAAAAAGCAATGTACATTTTGGAACAAATCATTTTTATTAATCAATGTATTCCCCTTCTGCATCGATACACATATTTGCGCACTCCAACAAGTTGTCAAACGACTTCTCCATGTCCATTATTGGAATGGTCTTTAGGACGGCGGTCGTCGCCTTCTCAATGGCATCAATCGATGCGTGCCACTTTCCTTTCATCGCCAAATGCAGTTTCGGGAACAGATAGAAATCGCACGGAGCGAGATCTGGTGAATAGGGCGGATGATGCAACCGAATAATGTGATTTTTGACCAAAAATTCAGTTACAAGTCGCGAACGATGTGATGGTGCATTATCGTCCAAAAGAGTCCAACTGCTGATTTCGCGATATTCGGGCCGAATACGACGAATTCTTGCCAGCAAACGCTTCATGACGCCCAAGTAAAACTCTCCAGTGACTGTCTGGCCGGGCTGAACAAATTCTTTGTGGATAATTCCTTTTGAATCGTAAAAACAAATCAGCATCACCTTAACTTTTGACTTCACCAAGCGACTTTTTTTGGGTGTTCCTTCATCCGGCGCTCTCCATTCAGCACTTTGCCGCTGTGTTTCGGGCTCATATTCAAAACACCACGTCTCGTCACCAGTTACAATCGATTTCAAGAAGTTTCGATCCTGCCGAGCACTTTTAACGATGTCTTTGCAATGCGCAATTCGATCAACTTTTTGGTCTTCGGTGAGTTTGTGTGGTACAAACCGCGAATTAACCTTCTTAAGGCCAAAAACTTCGGTCAAAATGCGGTATGCGGTTGTTTGAGGAATGCCTAATTCCATTTCAATAATTTTCACCGACGATTTTTTGTTATGTTTGATGAATTCACGCACTTTTTCGATGTTTTCTTCCGATAATCCGGTTCTGGGACGGCCTGATCTTTCGTCATCATCCAGCGTCTCTCTACCCGATTTGAATCGCCTGAACCACTCATAAACTTGCGTACGGGATAGACACTTATCACCATATGCAGTTTGTAGCATTTGGTGCGTTTCACTAAAAGTTTTACCCAGTTTAACACAAAACTCAATTGCAGCTCGTTGTTTGAAACTCATTCTCCGACCGATGTACACAACACAGACAGTTCAAACGCAATAACTTTGTTGCCGTGCATCCAAATGTCATGACATTTATACCAGTTGTCAATGAGGGACTACGCCATCTACCGGTAAAATATTACAACAGATGGCACTAGTGGTACTATTTGTTTTCAAAATTTCGGTTTCTTTTGGAATGGAGGGTGTATGCGTGGCACTCTTGCGGTATTTCTCCTATATCGCAGATATTTTCCAAGTCTTTCTTCTTTTGCTTAGAAATAGGTCGAACAGAAGAATACCGGGGTAAGAGTGTAGGCTGGTTTAGTGTACAGCTTCTCGGGGAACCTTTGCATACCGAAAATCTGGGAAAATCACCTCTCATTCGGGTTTTGAACAAAACTGTCCCCAAGTCGTCTTGACTGAATCTTATCCATCGCAATTTTTGCCATCCAATCTCATTGCCATTTTGATCTTTGCTGCATGGTAGAAAAGTTTCTCGTGCTTCCTCGAAGCCAAAGAAATCATCTATTGTCATCGAGTGTACTTCGTATGGAAACGGCTTTTTGCGCGACATTCGAGCAACAGTTAACCACTCTGTTGGAACGAACACATCTACATTCTTTTCGCATGCTGAATGGTACTACGCATGGAATCAACTTCCATTTGCGTATGTTCTGGCTCAAGAAATTTATGATCAATCGTTTTTATATGAGTACTACTCACCGTATATATACACATTGATGCGAATTTCTTGTTTAAATTTTGCCCTCCGCATCAGTCGGAATACCTGGTCAAGTATTCAACTTCTGTTGATAATTCGCGTAAGGATTTAAGAACACATGATGCAATTTCATCTGGGCCCCTCTTTGCCTTTGTTTCGTCCCAAAAATAACAGTAGCTGTCATGAGTAACAACATCGTAAATAGTAAGATTGTAAACGTTTAGTTTCCTCGCGTGATACAAAACTCCTGTTTTGCAGGACGGTGTTGTTAACACTTGCTGAAGATCAAAACAAATCATCGTATGAGTTCTATCTTTCAATGCATTCTCCTTGTCTAGTCTCTTTTCTTCCCTTGCTTCATCCTTCTTTTGTTTGAGCTCCTCGTAATTTTGCAGTTCTGGTCTTTTTCATCTTCGGTAAACTTGACACATACTTTATTGAAACTGTGTGAGATTATTGGGGCTCTATCCTACTGTACAGCAGTTTTACTCTCAACATCTTAAAAGCATATTATAGATATTCTTTATTAGTACTAATTAAACTTAATGGCACTCCTTTGTTATAAAGATTTTAAAGGGTGTTCTTGATAGATAAACCCTTGCTATTATATTCCTAATTTAAAATAGTCATCTGTAGAAAAAATATTAAATTAAGGAAAATATACTATACCTTTTTCAGGCAAATAATCTGGATCCCCATCACTGTCATTTTCCAGCTCTGTACACTCTGAAGCACTATCATCGTCATTGTATGTCAGTAACCGGCAAATATGTTCTTTAGCAATAATTTTACCTCGCCTGTTCATTTTTATGACTTCCTTGCAATCTTGCTTTTGACACTATAACTGTGTTGCTTCCTTTCTATTCAGTGCTTTTGAACTCTTTCGCAAAACAAAAGAAAAAAACTTCTTTGTACGTCACTAACCAAGTCTCTTTTGACAATCAAACCCCTAAACAAATCCAAATCAACAATCGTAAACAATCCATGGTGGCATTTACATACAAAGAGACCAAAAAAATGCGGTACTCATTGTGGCGTATGAGCGCCAGGCCATATTACTGTATACTCAGATCGTTTAATACAGAAGGGCGTATGTGTCCTTTAAGTCCTTATGCTTTGAACAACTTGCTTTCATATCTCTTAACGCCCTTATGAAAATGACCCCTCACAGCTGAACTGTTCGCCGTACAGCCACAAAAATTTTCCAGCAGCTAGACACGATTGATATCTATCGGAAGAATTGAAAATCTCAAAATCCCAAAAAATCTAAGTTACGCCCTTATGTATTGAAAGCGACGAAATCTGAAATCGGGTTTATTTCCTGTTGGTAACTTTTTCGTGGTAAATCGTCCGCAGCGGAATGATGTCCATACTTCAGACAAGAAATAACTAGCTCCTCTATTTCAAGCTTGTCTAGCGGTGGACCATTGATAAACAACAAGTTAGACAATGTTTGAGCACTTAGTCTATTTCTAATAGCAGTCATCTGTAAATTCATAAGGGGAAATCCCCGTTCGCACTCTGTCGTGGAAATTGGTAATACTTCTATCTGTCGTAGAAACTTCTGCAACTCCTCATCGACAATCTGCTTGTTAGACTTAAGTCTGATAAAGATTTTTCTCGGTCAGTTTTGAAATACTCAGCAAGAAGTATCATGTCTCTATCGCCATACAACATCTTTTCTATGTCGACCACGTCAGTTGGCAATGTCGATTCATGGAGAACAGAAACTTCATCTGCCACACCTTCGTTAGGGAATCTTGTAAATAAATTATCAATTAAAGCCTGATAAACTGATGATTTCTTATTTGTTTATAAATCTAATTTTTGTAATTACACATGAAGGTTTGATGCCATGGCTACTACCCAATTGATTCCGAAACGGACGAGTTGATTCCCATTAGCTGACAGTGGATTTACCCCTAGCGTACGAGTTGATTCCCATCTGGTGAGTCGTATTTACCCTTAGCGTACGAGTTTATTCCCATACCGCGCGATTCCGATTTCGCATACGGTACCGATTCACGTGTGCCAACCACATCTTGGCTGCTTGTGAAGTTGTAGTTAAGCAAACTATCCTAAATAATTCGAACTTTCAACTTTTGAATAACTAACTTGACAGTTGCAAGTTGCACCTTAAATTTGAAAAATTTTATACAGTGAACAAACTACAGAGAACAAGAAAATTACTGTTGACTCACCATTTCCGGTACTTGGTATAAATATTTCAACTTCATTTGTTTCACTAAGCACACCACTAAAATATTTTCAATCACTAAACTCAGTCATTCACTAAACACAGCCAGGAAACACAATTACTAACAAAGATGCCGCGGACCATCTATTAGGAAACACTAGTAACATGCATTACACATTTTTATTATTTTGTTATTCTTACTCTCATAATTTACGTGCTAAGTTGCAACTGTCAAACATATGTAATGGAATTATGTACATGGGAGAAACTTGTAGCAGATTTTCCGAAGATATTCATAACGGGTAATGGTAGAGTCTGTTAGTTTACTTATTTGTTCTTCTATATTGTTCGGTTTATCCCCCATTTTTGGAGAAGTTGTCTTCTCGCTTCTCATTTTAACATAAGTTTCAGTCTTAAAACCCTTCAATGTTTCTATCAGGTGGAAAATGTTCGGATGGAGAAAGTAAAATTGAGGGATCAGTTTAGAGTGGAATGCTTCGCAACAGTTAGTAGTACGTTCAGAACTACTATTAATGTCGGCCCACACTATGGATGGGAATTCGCTGTTTGCGAGAATATAGGTCTCAGGTAAATAATAAAAAAATCATCCAGGTTTCTATGTTTATGTTTGCTGGACATTAGATCTTCTACGAAGCAGTCTTCAATTTGATCTAATGGCAGAAGAGGCAATCCAAACAAGATTTAGAGAAGTGCTACTAGTTCAGAGTCTTTTGATTTAAAATCATTTGGCAGTCCCAATGATTGAATTGTTCTCCACCATGACTGACCGAGAAGGAATCTGCAGCCCTTTATATTCATTTGAGGCCAAACGTTAACAATTGCTTGGTGGATTCCGGTCTCACAACCAACTATATAATGTCTGGATTGGTGATATTTTTAATTAAGCACAAAGCTTCCTTGTATGTCTCATAGGTTTTCTTTGGAAGCAACAAAAAAAAAAATACCAACGGGAAATATTTACCCCGTGAATTATAAATATTTGATGGAACAGCCTAAGGCAGCTCTTGAAAGTCTCAATTATATAAAAAGTTTTCGAATTTTTAAGAAAATCCAAATTACTTTCACACGATAAACCGACAAAATTCTTTTCTGAGTCGATCAAAAACAAAACGTTTTCGCCTCTGTGTTGAAAAATTTTTTCTCTTCTCTTAAGATATTAGGGAACATCAGAAGCTTGCGTGAGCGAGGAGCATTAATATTTTTCCTAATTCGGACTAAATCACATGTTGTGAGTGTGTCGATATCAATATTAGCTAACTCGATGCGTATAACTTTCGACGGGCGCTCACACAAAGTTTCTTCCGCTTGCCTTTTGACTGAATTACTAAGTCTTTGCCGGTTTAATGTACCAGAGTTAGCTTTTTCATGATTGTGATCTAATTACGAGCGAACAACACAAATTAAAAAGTTTAGGATTACAAAACACTTACATGTTCTTCTCGTACATTTATATCTTTCAACCCCACTGACGAGACTCTTAAGGGAACGAAATTTGTAACCATCTATCACCATCAGTTGCTTGCCCTTTTCACTTGGCAACACTCAAACGCCATCGCTGGCACACAATGAACTCGTTCCTCGCAAGTGAGTAGCGACACCTGCAGGAACTGTGAAAATGCAGCCCGAGAATCAACACGGATAGTGAGGGTTAGTAGTGTTGGGAATGAACTCGGATGTTATCGTTAGACAAACTTGTTGAATGCGGGAATCAATTCGTACACTACCAAAACACCAAGGAACGCAAAACGGCAGCAGCGGATGCCATTACCATGTTCCCTCCCCCCCTAGAAAGCAAAAGGGTACGAGGTTCCTGGAAAGTGTTCAGAGGTGAGTGGGAATTTCCCTCCTTCTTCAACTTCAATTACCACACTGCTGTTTGCCATGTGCCAAATTACGATGAATTTTAATTAAATTATCATAATGTTGAATTATCGATACTTTTCAGTGGAAAAAAGGATGAAATTTGAAAGTTCCAAATCAAGGTAAGTAGACCAACGTAAAGGGGGAAAAAAGTGTAAAACTTTTCATATAATTATGCGTACAATCCAAACTTTATTTCCGTGTAATTAAGCTTACGGTACAAATTTTATGCCTATTTTTCTCACAACTTTATGGGTTGATTGCTCTGTGGTGTAAACGCTCCATATAATAAACATAAGCTTCAGCAATTATTATAGTAGAAAGCAATGGATATATGAAGCCAAGCACTGTATTTTTTGTTTGATTTTTTTCTTAAATAACATCGATCGTTTTCGATCATTTTTACAAACCAACTCACTACCAATTTTCCATATATAGAAAGTCCCCCCTCCACATAAAGGAGAATTTTAAAAAATGCTAGGACACATTCTGTTTATTTTCAATAAAGAGTTAATACACTGAATTTCAGCTCCGTAAGTTTAACGGCTTGCGAGATACTCAATTTTTTTTCTCAAAAATTCGGATCCTCACTACCTCCTTAGGATATTATGCATTATAATAAAAGCAACATAACATCCCAGTTTGGATTAAGGCCTAACTATATACCAAAAGCATTGACTTTGCAATTTGACCGTGATGATCAGGCACACATAGTTACATTCAATTTTTTATATAATAATTTATATATTACAGTGATTCAAAAATGTATTTTTTCCAGTAGTTAGCTCCTCTAAAAGCTCACAGATCTCGAAAGCCAAGTAGTAGTATAAGTCTTATTGTTATTATTACAATTAAAAATATCAATATCCAAAAGTGCCTGAAGTTCATTTTCACTTAGATATACTCACCTCAGGTAAGTAGACAGAAACAAATGGAAAAGGAAGGGGAATCAAGGTCTTGAAAGTTAAACGAAAACAAATTTATCCGTCTTCAGAAGATACTGTCGACAATGCAGTGAGCAGAGTGAGTCGGTAGATCATACTGAGTCGGTGGATCGCAGTGGGTCACGGTGGGTGGTGGATCACATTGTGTCATGGTGGGTGGTGAGTCGCGGTGAGTCATGGTGGGTGGTGGGTCGCAGTGGGTCACGGTGGGTGATGGGTCACAGTGGGTCACGGTGCGTGGTGGGTCACAGTGGGTCACATGCTGTTGACCCACGACCCACTGACCCACTCCATCTCTGGTGCCGTGCCTTGGGGTGGGGCGACCACCTCGGGTGCAGATGTAAGGAGGCACAAACTTCGGGAGAAAGATGCATGTGTGAACACATGCATAAAATGCAAGGAAAAAAAGTAATTAAAAGTGCTCAAAATCAAGAAAAAGCAGGGTTTAATTTTGAAAATTTTCTACCGCTTCGCGCCAAGCATGGTGGCGCTTCGCGGCTGGTCAGTCGATCTCACCCATATGTACAGGGGCTCCGTCGTATACTCT
Source organism: Thermobia domestica (assembly GCF_964235325.1). Lineage (NCBI taxonomy): Eukaryota > Metazoa > Arthropoda > Insecta > Zygentoma > Lepismatidae > Thermobia > Thermobia domestica. Next base: position 253,621,874 of record NC_137461.1, read on the forward strand.
CCTCCTGGGTGCTGAGTTACCACGGCACGGCACTGGAGTCAAGTCATTTCGTCGCTTCCGCTGTGAACCTAAGTGCAAGATTCCAAAAGTCACAAATTGGGGGGGTTAAAACAATACGTCTGCTGGGTTAAAGCATAGACCAGTTTGTGTTTCACGTCATTTTCATACAAATGTGTTGCCTTTCCTACCTTATTTTTAACTCCGTAATTGCTTCTTTCGAAAATTTAACAAAAATTGCACTTCTTCCTTTCTTTATAGCATTTGTAAGTCAAAGCATTACACATACCGCTGTATGTTATTTAATATGTAGCTCACAAGGCCGCAACTATGGAGGAGGAAGCAAGGCACGTGTCCCGAGTGCGTGGTTGAAGGGGCGCCTAAAAGGGAGGTTATATATTAGTATTTTTCCTGACAGTATTTGATATATTTCATCAGAGTGCGAAATCATGAAATCGAAGTGAGAGGAGACTGGAGGAGTGAAGAGTTAAGAAAAGAAAAAGGAAAGAAAAAGCTTTGCGCACTTTTATGCTTCAAAGTTTCGATATAGAAAGTTCACGTATTTGGGCATCCAGAAGTAGTAAACAATACAAAGTTAGGTATTCCGAGTATACCGCTGATCACTAGTTCATTTAATAATTGAAATATGAAATATACGTTGATTACATATGAATTACGGTAATTACTTCGGAAACTTCTGACATTATTTCACTGTATTATCCCCAGAAAGGATTTAGTGAGGGAATTTTGTCCAAAAGTATTCAGTGGGGGAAAATTCCCCTGTTCCCCAAGATTTCGCACCCTGTTTTTCACAATAAATTTCACTATTTCAACTCGATAATAAATAATGAATTTAATGTAGAATCAAATCTCATATTATAATACGTATTACAGTACATTTTCATCTTCTCTAACTACATACATTATTCATTTTGGTAGAAAATCATTCTAACTGACACACAATCATAGTCATACGTCTTGCAAATAAAATCCGAAAAATAAACACACTGCTGAACAAGACTGCACTTATTTAATGTAAAAACACATTTACAAGTGACGTTTCGATCTTCTAGCCAAGATCCTCATCAGATGTACACGGAGTGATACAATCATCATCATCATCATCATCAAAACATTTACTTTTCTCTGACAAGCAGCCAGAGATGGGCTTCTAGCAGTTGTGCTATTTTGCCCAGTGTGAACTAAGTAATGGTATGGTAGGAGGTTATTTTTGAACAAGTCGCGAGGTTGGTTTTCTTGTATGTTGTGTTGCTCCGATGTTGTGTGTTTGCGACTTATATATTGCATTGTTGATTTGGTGGCTGTGTAGCTGTGGCTCCGAGTTGTGTTGTATGAGGTGAAATAGATAGTGTGCTAATTTGGTTTTGAGAGTTTTGTAGTACTAATGTGTGTAGTTGGGTTGAGGAGTGGATAGGTTTCGTTGGTTAGGTTTGGGAGACGGGTGGTGAGGAACGTGCTTGAGAGTTTGGGATTTAAGTAAATTGGAATGGCTTTTTTTTTTTTTTAACATGGTTAGGATAGCGTGAAGGGTAGTTTTGGGTGGGTTTGTTCGAGTTCTTTCTAGTTCAGTGAAGTTGTCTTTGAAGAACTGTTTGTCCAGGATTCGTTCTTTGTATTTTCTGTTAAGCTTCATAATAACCTCTTTTATTGGTAGTAGACGAAATTGTTTGTAGTATGGCGTGATATCTTCATCCTGAAAGTTGTTTGTGATCTTCCTCATCCAGTATCGTTCAGCTCTTGATACGTCTGCTATATTATGTCTGGTGAAGAGAGGATGTCCGTAGATAAGCGTGGGTCGAATAATCATTTTATATAGGTAGAGCTTATTTTTGAGGCTCAATGTGGGGTTTATGCCTAGTCTGTTAATCGTTATTATGGTGCGAATAGCGCGCTTCCTTACTTCCTGTATATGTGAATTGAAGGTTAGTCGTTTATCAAGGAGTACTTCGAGATATTTGGCTGTTGTTGTGACTGGGACCTCTTGGTTTTGTATTTTAATTTTATTTCGTGTGTCCTTAATGGAGTGTCGACGTCGTCGAGGGGGAATGAATAGGATGAGCTGAGTTTTCTTGGGGTTCAGCTGTAATTTCCATTTAGAGCACCATTTTGCAAATTCATTTATTTGCTGTCTTAATCGACTGAGAACATTGTGCGTAAGTAATGTGGATGTCCAGTACGCAGTATCGTCAGCGAAGAGTCCAAGTTTTGTGGTAAACTTCAAGTTAGTAGGCGTATCGTTGACATAAAGTAGGTAGATGAGTGGTGCAATTGTCGACCCTTGTGGGACTCCTCGTTGAATAGGGATATTGTAGGAATATTAATTGTTTAGTTTGATACGAGTGGTCCTGTCAGATAAAAAGTTATGTATCCATCTAATGATAGTTGTGGGTAAATTATAATGAGTAAGTTTGCATAGAAGGCCGTCATGCCAGACGGAATCGAATGCACCTGTGAGATCCAGGAACGCTGCACCAGTGATATGTCCCTTAGAGAAGGCAATCTGAATGTCATGGCATATTCTCATTAGTTGGTCGGTAGTGCTATGTTGAGGTCTAAAGCCTGCTTGCTGTGGTATTATGAGTTTGATGCTGTTCAAATATATATGAAGCCTTCTGACTAGGATTTTTTCCATGATTTTGGAGAATATATTAGTAAGTGCTATTGGGCGAAGGTTGGAAGTAAGGTTAGCCGGTTTTCCTGGTTTGGATAGGAGGATGGTATGTGATATTTTCCAAGTAAAAGGTACATAACCAGTAGTAAGACTAGCAGTGTATAATTCAGCGAGCTTGGTATGAAGTATTAGTGGGGCAGCTTTTAAATGCTGTGTGGTGATTCTATCAGGTCCTGGAGCTGAATTCTTCCTGCTTTTGATAGCATCTTCGACTTCAATTGGGTGGATAGGATCTAGTAGGTCGACGATAGCAGGTGGATGGTCATCAGCAAGATAGTTAAAGAAAAGTTAAAAATAAGGACGCCCCTCGGGAAAGCCCGCGCCCTGACAGAGAGTAAGGCATCATCCATCTTTCTACATGCCTCTCCTCGCATGCAATTAGTACACTAAAGTATCTGTCGGGTGTAGGTGTATGCCGCGGCTTCTATCTTTTACGAAAGACATTTACACGCGAGTCTGTCAATGTGTGAAATAGGAGGAAAGAAGGGTAAAATAGATGATAGGAAAGCGCGAGAGAAGCTTTATTATGTTTTGAGAGAGGGACAAAAAACCTGGAAACCAGGAAAAAAAACCCTATATCGGTCATGCTGCATGCAATAGTATTTACATGGCAAAACCACTTTGGAAGGGTGGTGAAAATCCATGTAAAATGTCTGTATTAATAAATTAATAAATTGTTTTTATTTAAATTACTAAAACCTATCTGTATGTGTTAAGCTATCTGTGTTGTCTGTATTTGGGAAGTGATTTGTTAGTAGGGAAGACTGTTATTTTTTTAACATGCATTTTGGCCGTCTTCTTGATCCTTTGGTAGGTGCTTGTGTCGTCATCTGTCTGCAGAATTTTTTTTATTCTGCGTTGGCTCCAGTGATGCGTTGCAGTGAAGGAATGCATAACTGCCCATCTGTTGTTAAGATCGGGTTGAAGGATTGCCGGTAGATTTTCTTCGTGGCTTCCTGTATTGCTCTTGTTAGTCGTTGGTGGTTTCTCGGTTCTATTGTCAAGGCTAGGACTGATGTAATCCATTTTATAATTCTATTGGAGACTATATGCATGGCATCATCAATAAGTTTCTGCAGGGTTTCAGCAATTTTCTCTTCTTGGTTGGTAGCTCTGTGCGTTTCTTCTTTCTTTCTTCTTTCTTGTTTGCTGGTCTGGTCCTTATTAGGGCCATCGTCCAAAACTTGCTGTTTTGCTGCTTCTTTTTTTTGAGTAATCTGTTCTTCAGTTATTATTTTCACAGCTATGGTTCGAGTTTGTCGTGGTCTTTTTGGGCAATTGCTGTTCCCTGTTCTGTGGCCTGATTTTCCACAGGTTGCACAGAAGTTATTACTAATTGGGTTGTCACAGGTGTCTTCGTGTTCCTTCCCGCAACGATGGCACACTCTTCTATTTTTGCACAGAGCTCTCTGGTGACCATATTGGTAACATTTGTAACACGGCATCGGCCGTGGCAGTGCTCTGGACGTTTCAACTTTGTGGTGTACCGTCCCTATGGAGATGCCGTGCGTTATCAAGTTATTTATTTGAACTGGATCTTCTGAGAACAATCTGAGTAAGGGTGCCGGTCCTTTCTGGGTTTGAATCCTCACTGCGTTAGTAAAATTGACTTTCAGTTTCCTTAACTCAGATTTGAAGGTATCAACATCTATGGTGACTGGTACGTTCTTGATAACACACGTAAATATTGGTCTCTTTTGGTGGGGTCTCTTGTTCTTCTTGGTTTGTGGGTCATCATCCTGTGATGTCAGGTCTGCTTTCGTCTTCTTGTTGCGTTTGCCTTTCACTACTGTGAACTCTTCTTCGGTAGCTGGTTCATTGACTTCATTGTCTTCTTTTGGGTGCGGTGACTTCTGGTCCTTGAAAGGGCCGGGGGTCTCAGATGTCATATCTTCTGGTGAGGTGGCTTCTGTTGTTTCTTGTCTTCTGGATTGCAGCAATATTGCTTTGTCACCGAAGTGTTTGGCTTCGAAGATGCGCAGAAAAACATCTCGCGCTGTTGGTGTGGCGAAGTCAATCTTGAACCTCCTGTATCCTCTATATGTGATGCGTACTTCTGAGGTGTCCATCTTCTCAGCTATAATGTTAAGAACTTCCTCGGATGTGTAGGTGACTTCAAAGAGTTTCACTTGCGGTACAGCCACTTGTTGCGCTGATGGAGTGTCTGGCTGGTGCTGGTCGTTTCTTCTTTCTTCATTTGCTTCTCTCCTGCTGGGAGTTTCTCTTCCTTTTTCTTCTACTTGGGTGGGTTCTCTTGGGGTGTTCTTCTTCTCGTATGCGGGCATCTTCTTCTTTCTTGAGTCCTCGCTGCAGTCTCTTCGGGCTTGGGATGGCTCCCTTCCCGGTCTTCTTGTGGGCGACTTCTTCGTTTGGCGTGGCATGGCGTTTGTGGGCCTGATAAGGGCCGGAAACTAACTGAGGGAAAGTCTCTCTAACTTTTGTGTAGGTGCTTCACTAATGCTATCCCAGAGAGATAACAGAGCGATCCCGTCAGCCGACTGTCGCCAAAGGCTGTTCAACCTATATGGCCAGCGCGAAGCTTGACGCACAATAGGGGGTCAAGCCGACGGAAAGCAATGCTTATTTCTCCAGGAAGCGGTGTGTGTGAGTGTGTGTTGAAGCAATTTTATTTCAAAACAGTCTCTTCTCTTTAAAGCAGGATTATCTTAAAAAACTAAAAAACTACTCAAGTATATATACACAATTAATCTCCCTATCTGCTCTCTCATTGGCCCGTTCAAACAGCCAATCAGAAGCGTGGAAATCTATCTGAACTGACCAATGGGAAAACATAACATTCTACCAGAAAGAAACAACAAGGAGCAAACAACCATTGAATACATTAATTCCCATACATTTATTGTGAATACTTGTATAAGAGGTATTGTAAATACTTCTTATATTGTAGAAAACGGTGCTCCTTCTTTCATGTATACAAACTTTGTCATTTTATCTCACAGCTTTCATAATTGAATTTGAATCCTTTGTGCTCTGGACACCCCAAATGATAGTAGGAACCGACGTTTTCTTAGGGTGACAAAAGATATATAAAATTTGTGCTGAAATTTAAGCAGGGATGGAAAGTCCGAAATTGTGGTGCTGATGATGAAAGACAGCAAAATTCATCTTCACTGTATTTTCTGAACGAAGTGGCGATTTCTTTAAATGACAGACTGAACTATATTTTTTATGATTCATATATCACAAACCACAGACGTTGAAAATGGCGCGGGGAAAACTAAGGTAGGGAGTTAGAATCTTAGAATATCCCTAGTTACACCGCAACACTCTCATCCAAGAATACATATTTTCCACTGTGGAAAAAAGAAGAAACACGAAAAGAATACATTCGTTCAAAATACCTAAAATTGCAGTTTTAGGAGAGTCAATTTCCAGAATTATCTGGGAAAGGGCACTCCTATAATCCTGAGTGGTTTCCGTACTCCTAGATTCAAGGTCTGTGGACTTAGTGGTGGACAAACACCGTGCTCGTGGGTTCTCTCGGGGTTCTCCCGTTTCCTCCTACTTTCTTCATTCCACCATTTTCACTCATCTCTCATTATCACCGTCTCCTTTAGTCTAACCGGCATAAGCGTTGGACGTTAAACTTAAAGATTTCATTTTTTTTAGATTCCCGATCTAGAACAGTTACTTAAAGGACCCCTACTAATTTACAAAAACCGGCGCTTCTGCATCGAAATATTTCTGAGGTCCAGTTTCACAGAAAGTACTATCCTGATAATACTAATGTAGAAATTTTTAAAAAGAATGTCTTCTTCAATTGGATGTTTTCTTCAATTTCTACAGTTTTAGTTAACATGACAATTATTTCACTACTACAAATGGATTTTATTGTTATGACGTTGAACAAGTTAGCAACATGAGATTTGCTTCTGTATCAATCCGCTGCCTCAGTTGTGTAACACACACACACACAAACATACATTACTCTAGTTTTCTTTTCTTGGACCATGATATAACGCTACCGACGCTAAGAAATGGCGTTAGTATCAACATCTTCGAGACAAGGAAAATACGGGGAATGACAGTCTATTCTGAAATCGAAAAAGGATTAGCCAATGAAAAATACTGAAACAGACGATCAGCCAATCAGTAGGTTCGATATAATTCTCAGATACCATCAATATGACTGTTATGAAATATGTCATATAATTTCCATTTACTCTGCACTTGTCAGCTGTAACTCCATCTGGCGAAAATCGATGTAACTACTTGCTGAAAACTCGTAGAGTAACTGCTTATGTTTCAAAGTTAATCTACAATGTTGCCACATTGTAAATTTTCAACTCTCTGTAGCGGCTGAAGGAGGCCGCGGAGGGTATTTCGTCATATAGTATTTTCGCTTTATATTGAGCTGTAGAATAGTGCTCTGTGGTCCGTGGGCGCCATTTTTAGAACACCTGATATATATATATATATATATATATATATATATATATATATATATATATATATATATATATATATATATATATATATATATATATATATATATATATATATATATATATATATATATATATATATACTTCCCAAACTTCCCCATGGGGAAGAATGTTGCGGTACTTCCCCCAACAATTTTTATAGAGGTAGTTGGTGAGTACTTCAAATTATATGCCCATATCCAAAGTCCCTGTGTAAAAATTGTTGTGTGAATACCTTAGGAGTCTAAAACGTGTATTTTTAGATAGCACACATATTAGTTCCTAAGTAAAATCTTAACCCGACTACGGTAGGTCCCATAGTTTTGGAGCTATGGACCTTTAAATTTCATTTTTTCATATTTTTGGCAGCCTGTAACTTCGAAAGGAAGCATTTGTGAACCCAGGTTGGTCTATATTTTTTGTCTTATATTGATGTCAGGAATCACCTCCCAAACGTTGCCTGTGTTGTTTTGAAACACCCTCTATATATCACGGTGAAACGTACTGTTTCTTATAGCCAATAAATTCATCCACCATTTCGTTCTTGACAGACTCTAAGCCTAAGCAGTGAAGTAATTGGGGAGCCTCAGAGAAATTATACGTCATAAACAGCAATTATCGAGAAAAAATGTTTTCTTTTCATACTATTTAAATAAATAAATTTCGAAGTTTGGGGAAACTTAACCCCTTTTAACACTTATCTTTGACCGATTTGAACCGTATGCGATTGAGATGGTTAGGATGCACAAAAAATATGCACTAAGCTTTATCAAAATAAAGTAATTTTTATATGGTTTACACAAGATAATTGTTTTGTATGTACTATGCAAGCTTACAGAACGGCGTGAATATTTCCTGCCTATTCTCGATGGATTGCAAGCCTAAAGAATATACTTTTTTAACGGAAGGTTAGATAAAGGCCAAAACCAGTTTCATTAAAACTAGATGTTTTACGAGAGTTATCGTGGAACAGACAGACTGACAGATGGACAGACACACAAATGCGATCGAATAGAAACTTCATTAAGCTCGCTTCAATGAACAAACTGTGAAATAATTGAATAAATTCAAGGCAGTTCAAAATAATCCATTTCCAGTGAATGTCAAAAGTAAATATTGAAATTGTAGTACAATATAGATTGATTTACAGGTTAGTAAAATGGCCAAAATTGAAAATAAACTTTACGTGTGGTAAAGCATGACACTGTTTATAAAAATATATCAGAACAAAATCCTCAGACTTGTTATGTTCTTCCACAATTTAAGCCCCTTCACTCTTTCATTGGGCTTAAAATAAATTTGAATCCAAACTCTAGAGAATGCACAAGCAAAATTATCTTGTCTTAAGAGAACCACTTACAACTAAGTCTTAATATTCTAAAAAGAATTTGCGAACTGTGCTCAGCTGCTCTGATCCCCTACTTTAATCTCCAACTTAAAATGGGAATTAAATTCGATCCGTTACGCTGGCTCCTTGCCCTTGCAAAAGAGGGTTTGGGGGAAGAGGAAGAGAACGCCGTGTTTCCACCACTTAACCTAGTTTCGTTACGACAAGAAAGTGGTTCTATACTTAATCAGAACAGAAATATGAAGCATTTGCCTATATTTATTCCATTTTCTGAAAAGGCTATTTCATAAATAAAATAAAAATAAGATAAGAAGAGATATTTTTTCTTAGGAAACACCATTCTCAAATTACCTAAATATAGTCCTTGCCGCTTGTCTAGTTGTAATTCCGCAGACTTTGAAGCCCGAGGTCCTGGGAATGATTGACGGTGGGAGATCGAACGGATTATAGTGTTTCGGATTACACCTTAAAGGGAGCACCGTAGTCTTGTGGTTAGAACGTTGGAATCAATGGTCGTGTGGTCCCGGGTTCGATTCCAGGCCAGTGCTTACCTAATTTTCGGCGTCCACGCAGCGTCGTGAGGCAAAACTGGAGAATTACGTGAATAAAAGACGTGTCGGCCACTAGGAAAGTTCCCTTACGCCGGTTATCGATAGGGCGATGCGACGTGATGACCATGCGTTCGTCGCTAGCTCAGGTCCACAAAGCGGGCCGTTACACCAAGCGTTACGTCTCATATATTGTTTAGTTGGTTGTTTTGCAATTAAGCTTTCCATTCATCACCGAAGCTATATGAGACGTGTATTACAGATTAACGTTTAGTCCGAACCTCATAAGCTCTCACCTGGAATCAAATAAGTATCTCATGTCATGTATAGCTGGGTGCTCATAGGTAATGTTAAGCTCCAACTAACCAATAAATTAAATAGTGCGTAAAATGGATAAAAGTCACTGGTGAACAACCTCATTATGTTCGAGGTCATGAGATAGTTCTCCTCAACTAGAAGAATGTTGAAATTTATACTGAGAAATTTGAGTCTAGGATGATAATTTACAATGAATTCATTAACGATGGAATGAATAACAATAGAAGTACTTGGAAAATTTGGGTTCTGGTACTCGGGAGTAAGAGGAAATATGTTTACAACTTGCTCATCTCTAGTCTTCATTCAGAGATATTGAATAGTTCGTTGTCGTTCCTGTCTTTCGATCTTATCTTATCTCTACACTCAGGGAACTCAATCTTACACCACGATAGCTCGCGTTTCCATATTTCCATCGCAATCTAGTTTGCCCTACTTACAAGGGAGGGTTACGAAGAGGCTGCGCTGAGATCCGAACGAGACAATTGTGTTTGCATTTGATATGCTACAACTAGAAGAATCTCAAAGTTATACTTGCCACCGGGTGGGATATAGTGAGTTAAAACATATTTTGTAACGTAAAAGCTACAAAAAAAAAAAAAACAAACAAACAAACAAAAAAAACTGGCAGAACAGTTTGAACCGAGTCATTTATTTGGAAACGGTTAGGTAAATGAAAAACTCGGTGAACACGTATCCCACCATTTTCAACGGCGCACTTTTTGGAGTAAAATAGTTTGCCCCACGGTCTCCCGTAGAGTCACAGACGGGGTCCAACTCAAAAGTTTCAAGGGGGAAGGGGGGTTAAGTAGCACATCGTTTGAAAGCTGTTGTAAAATGAAAGAAAATGGAGCAAGTCTCGACGCTCTACAACAAATCTGTGCAAAATGGCGGCGGATCAAAATGTAAACAAAAACTTAATTGAAAAGTCCATGGCCACCCCTATAAATCGGAAATGATGAGACAAATGTGAAAACAGGAAAGAACGTGTGGCATTATTTTTAAAGTACAACGATTTAAGTTAAAACTTCTTGTCCTGCGGCCCCCACAGGATCCCAGGTGGGGTCCAACTCAAAACTTTCTAATGGCAAGGGAGTTAAGTAGCACATTGTTTGAAAGCAGTTATTAAATGAAAGAAGATGAAACAAGTCTCGACTCTCTACGACAACCCTGTGCAAGATAGTGGCAGGTCAAAATGTAAACAAAAGCTTAATTGGAAAATCTATGGTCACCTTGAATCTAAAATGTCCTCTTAAAAGCTATGTCGAAAGGATAGGCATATCAAACTGCTGAAGCTAGGAAAACCAAATTTGTCATGAATGTTGATCAGTAGGTGACGAAAAGAAGCGAAATGTTCAATAGCGCATCTTGAGTTCAAAATGCTGCACTATGTATCGAACGCATGTCCACCTCAAACTACTAGTGTTGGAGAAGCGAAATCTAGTATTTAAGTTTATGGTCAATGGTAGTTATCCACAAAATATCAAAGAGTATCATCTGTAATCCAATATGGCTGCCAGCGTGAAAAGTGTGTTTGTATATAAATATACTATTGCTTGGAATATTGTGACCAAACCAACAAAGTTTGACGCAACTCGATGTACTGAAATGATTTACACGTGATTTAGTACTGCTCGCCAACCTTGTAAATGAACTTTTTTTTGTATGTTTGAAATTACTTGAATGTAACCATCACGAATACGTTACAATAGAACCCCCACTCTGACTGGTGTAACAAGTCCTTTATGTATGAACTACGTATGATAAAATTAGAAAGATATTCGAAGGTATTCAACTTTTGTTTAGCAGTATGAACAGGGAGTCAGAGTTGTGTGTTGATCGCATATTCGTTATATTCACGTAATTCATATCAAAAGAAACGTGACGAACGTGCATTAGGAACAAAACAAATAGACATATGTGTTGTTACGGAATGAAATATTAGTTGAAGTGAATCGAAATTCAATGGTTCTTTAGTCTTCTTATTGTTTCTAAATACATAATAGAGAAAAACAGAGATTTAAATTTGTACTGTTATGAATGACATAGGTTTTAAGCGGCCATCTTGGATTCAAGGTGGACACAGATTTTTCAATTAAGTTTATGTTTACATTTTGACTCGCCGCTATTTTTCACAGGATTATCGTAGAAATGAAATCTTTAAGTTTTACGTCCCACGGTTATGCCGGTTAGGCTAAAGGAGACGGTGATGATGAGTAATGAATGAAATGGTGGAATGAAGAAAGTGGGAGGAAACGGGAGTACCCAGAGAAAACCCACGCACACGGTGTTTGTCCACCACAAAGTTCACTTGGCGGAGGCTGGGATCGAACCCCGGACCCCAAGCACCAGAGGTGAACGCTCTACCACTGAGCCACCGCGGCCCCAGGTATTATCGTAGAGTCGAGACATGTTCCATCTTCTTTCATTTAACAACAGCCTTCAAACGATATGCTACTTAACCCTCTTGCCATTTGAAACTTTTGAGTTGGACTCCACCTGGAACCCTGTGGGGGCCCTGGGACAAAACGTTTAATTAATTACAACATTTAAGTAAGTTACGTATTCACCAGGTTATGACATATGCTGATGATGTAAATTTAATAGGTGATGATAGGAGAACAATAGAAAGAAATGCAGAGATCTTATTAAAAGCTTGCAGGGACATGGGTTTAGAAGTAAATGCAGAGAAAACTAAATACATGGAAGTGCGTCGGGACCGTAATACAGCAAATTATGGATGCGTTAAAATATTAAATAATACTTTTGATAAAGTGGATAGTTTCAAATATCTAGGATCAATATTAGCAGAGGAAAATCATATTCACGAAGAAATTAAATGTCGACCAAAAGCAGGGAAATCGTGTTAGTATTCGGTTCAAAATCTCTTGTCGTCGCGAATTCTGTCGAGGAAATTGAAGCTTAAAATATACAAAACGATAATCATGCCTGTTGTTTTGTATGGCTGCGAAACATGGTCACTTACTCTGAGGGAAGAACATAGACTGAAAGTATTTGAGAACAAGATCCTGAGACGAATATTCGGACCCAAGAGGAACGGGAATGGGGAATGGCGGAAACTTCATAACGAGGAACTACATAATTTATATGGTTTACCCAATATTGTTAGGGTCGTGAAGTCTAGGAGGCTTAGGTGGGAGGGTCATGTAGCTAGAATGGAAGAAAGTAGAAACGCTTTCAAAGTCTTGACTGGAAGACCAATCGGAAAACGACCATTAGGAAGATCTAGGCGCAGATGGGAGGACAATATTAAAATGGATCTCGCAGAGATTGGAATACAAAGTAGAAACTGGATGCAGTTAGCTAAGAATAGAAGTCAGTGGAGAGCTTTTGTGAACGCGGCATTGAACCTCCGGGTTCCATAGGCCATAGAGTTAGTTAGTTAGTTACGTAATTACTATTGCGTAAGTTCATCTTATATATTAGCGTGTTTTAAGGTGACGAAAGATGGCTCACAAGGATTGATTGTAAACTATTCAAAAATCAATAAACAAGTTTTAATAACTGAATTTCCGTCACCACATCTAAATTCAACTAATGTTAAAATTAGTAAACATAAAATCTATCATCTTTTTGATGTGAAATACAGTTTCTATAAAATTAACTTAAAGCTTGAATGTAAACAATTTACCGCATTTGTTACGCCTATTAGGTTAGTAGTATTTGTAAAAATCCCTGAGTTTCGTAATTAGCCATTTATTCTTTCAAGTGTAATTCATAGGATATTTAGGAATCTTGAAGAGAAATGTTTTAATAAAATTTATGATGATTTCATCTGTCACGCTGATAGAGTTCAGAAACAAAATGAAATCTTAGATAAAGTACTATAGCAATTGAGAAAATAGAGTATAAACATTTTTCCTCATAAAACGCGGGATAAAGTTTCTATGATATGAGTTCTCTGATGCAAAAATTAAAGTTGATGAGAGTTCAGGTAATAAAAGATGTACCCAAGCCTAAGACTAAGAGATCCTTCAACAAACTGTCAGATTATCTGCGTTTTCTTAAAGACTATGCCGAATTATTAGGTCCCTTGTATGCCCTAAAATCTCTCAATAATCCTTTTGTTTGGGGAAGGGAAGAATATTAACTTCTAGAACAAGTTAAGAAAGAGATAATAAATCATGGTGTATAGTTCTCCTACTTTCTTCATTCCATCACTTCATCTATTTCTCTTCATCGCCATCTCCTTTACCGTAGCTGACATAATCGTATGACGTAAAACAAAGATTTAATTTCATTTTTTCGATAGTTTCATAGTTATCTGGCATAAAAGAGAGTATATTGTAATATTTGGTTGAGTATCGGTACAATGCTTTTTTTTACTTTTTATTATTTTATTATGAAGTTTCAGCATAAGAGAGGAGTTGATTGCTTAATGATTGTGTTATTAGGTTTGTTTTGAGAGAAAACTCTAGGGAATATTTCATCCTTTCCTATATTGACAATAATATTCGTTGTTAAACAATCGAACTGCTAAAAGACTGCTTGAGAACGTTATGGAAATATACATTCAACTTAATCTAACCTAACCTTGCACAACAATGCTTGTACCACACATAACATTTATTATTATTATTATTATTATTATTATTATTATTATTATTATTATTATTATTATTATTATTATTATTATTATTATTATTAAAACGAACAGCTAAAGTCAACAACTCGTGAACTAATGAATGCTACAATTTGGTCCATGTGGCTGAGAACAAAGCCTACTGATCGGAGTTGCCACATGTACGAAAATTATGTGTTAGGAGCAAAATGCCCAAGTTCTTTCTGGGTTAAAAACGCATCTGCTCAAATTAATCCAAGTAAATGGTACAAGGAATTAAAACTATCTATATAATGGGTACATCTGCTTTTCTGATTCAAGATAGTACTTACTGGTACATTTGATGGTTAGTTACTTCGCAGGAACGTTTTAGTCTTGAATATCTAAAAGTGGATGAACTGTGAACTTTACTTCGGATCCTTTATAGACTTAAATATACATATCAGCAAATGAGATATTTGATCACTGTTGTTTATGTTTGTTGACAAGCAGCCACATAAACATTTTCCTTCCTTTTCCAACCCAATGGTTCGAGGTTATCACTGACAACTACAAGCAGCTTTGTCTGCGATAAGAGAAGACATGAATATATATTGCCAGAAAATCATTTGGAATTCCTCGAAGACATTGGAACATAGACTAAGGCTAGTTTTAGACGGAAGTGTTTATCGTAACAGATGTACTGGCAAAAATCTCGTATAATATTCTATGGCATCAAAGATACATAATGCTTTTACACGGTAGCATTTTGATAAGCATCTTGTCGTGACGTAGCAAACAGATCACTAGAGAAGAGCGCAATTATGGCTCCGAAACTAAAGACAAAGATTTTAGTCGCTATTTCTTCTAAAGCCCTTTGTCGCATATGCTTATTATGATACAAAGGACTTTTAACTTTGCACAAACAAGGATGCTCCTCATATTTTTCAATCAGCATAATAATAGCATCCCTACTACAACTCATTTTTCTTTACTACAGTTCAATTTCCCACACAAAACAAAGAGCTTGGATTTTTGACACAAAATCTTTCGCCTCCATTTAACACACCACAGCGCTGCAATCGAACTAAAAGTGCCGGAGAAAATGCTACGAAATAGAGCAGATTTTATCGACAAGTAATGCCATAGGATATGCCATGGCTTTTGCTACTTTACACAGTCGGATATCGATTATATGATTTTTGCTATGAGAAATGCTGCACTAAATGCTTCTGTCTAAAACTAGCCTAAAAATATCCGGATATCATCATTAATTACGTCGCCCAATTGCACTCGATTGAGAAGAGGAATTGGTTCAACACATCTTAAAATTGGAGTCAAATGCTTTCCCGCTTACAATGCCCGATACTAAGCGCCTAGCATATCACTGTGGAACAAAGAAAGGACCATCTTATTCGTTCGGTTCGAGGAGAGAAAGTGCAGGATATTATTGGTTACTGCTACGAAGACGTCCAAATATCAGTGTGCGAAAGGCACAGCCACCGTCCTACGTACGAGCTAAGTAGGTGCATTCAATAAAGAGGAATGTAGGACATTTTATAATCTTCTAGAAGTTGAATGGTGGAATCAAATATAGAGCGCCTTTTGCCTTCACATTTTTCAATTGTGATGAAACCGGATTACAGTTAATTTCCAAACCACGAAAAGTATCGGCAGAAAAAGGAAAACAAACTGTAGAGGCTGCCACCATAAGAGAAAAGGAAGAGACTCTTAGCGGCACCTACATTCTCCCTTTTATAATATTCAAGGGTGTACGGATGCGAGAATTAAATGCCGGGCTACCTTCCAGTTCGGTTATTTCCATGCCGAATTCTGGATACACGACAGAGGTAAATTTCATGTCGTGGTTGAATCATTTTGCCAATCATAAACCTTCTGACAGTCCACTTGATATTGGATAGGCATTCCACCCAGTATAGTAATATTAAAGTCACCGAAGTCTGCATTCAAAATCACGTTTCCTTGCTATTTCTTCCGAGCCACACAATTTACTGGTTACAGCCCTTAGATAGAGAAATATATAAACACCTCAAACTTTAAGTGCTCTTCATTTATTCGTCAAAAGAGGGGAAGATCACAAAATCCGTTTTCGACGACTTTTTTCTGCTTCATCGGGAAAAGCAGCGACAGTTAAATCAGTAGTAAACGGCCTTCTTGCTTGTGGCATTTATCAAGAATCGTAATATCTACAAGTGGCTTTACACTGAAACTGAGACAAAAGCCAATCTATGGCTGGTAAGTATTTTCTTTCTACTTTTTGTAACTTCACATTTCTGTGATATAGGTCTCTATTCCATGCAATTGATTCTTTACAAATAGTTTTCTACTTTGAGCACGTTTACTTTGAAATGTCACGGTATTTCTACCCCATCTATTTCTCGAAAGCTTTTTCGCTTTAAGAAACAATACTCTATTTTTGCCTTAACATCATTCTGATGCATCGATTTAAAATGTCAACGAGACGAGACTAAACGTTATGTTATTCTAGCGATTCCATGCTGGCAGAGCTAAGAAATTTTGCCGACGAGACAAAACTACTACAAAATAATCAAAACAAGACGCGATTTTTCAACTTGATGTCATTCTCACGGAGTGAATTAAAATTTAAAGATTAATATTACGCATTATCTTAAGACGACATGATATTCTAACTTAAGTTATTCTGAATGTACCAACACGGCCATCCCTGACAAGAGCTTACGCAGGACAAGACGAGGCGAAACGCGAGATATTCTAATAAGTGAACGTAATAACAAAAATTACAATGATGCATTGGACGACAGCTTTAAGAAATGTCGTCCACTAGACAAGACTCAACTTCTACAAAATTTTAGAAACGAGATGCGACTTTTTATTTTGGCGCCGTCTGACGAAATGAATTAAAATTTCAAGATTAATATAATACATAATGTAAGGCTATAGAGTAGGCATTATCTTAAGACAGAAAATATCCATGTTGCCACTTTAAATTTGACGACATTCTTATTTTACTAACGAGTTTGTAGAGAGCTTTAAAATATTTTTCAGAAGACGAAACGAGACAACCACCACAAAATTTTAATGTAAATCTTAATATAGGGGTAACGCATAACTAGGAGGTTCAATTATTGGTATTAACCATTCTATAAGACATGAGATTCTCCTGTTTCGGGTATAGACGGGTTCTTTACAAATCATATGTAAATTAAGCTCAATTCTGCTTTCAATAAGTCTGAGATTGGTTCCAGTTAGTTATATCTCATGGGGTGTTCCATGGAACAAAGATCAAGATTTATCTTAAAAGCTCCCAAGTCATTTCCCAATGTCCCTCATTTCAAGTCCCCATAGAGAACATACTAAATTCCCTCCGTTGGAGTCCTTTCACTTGAAAAGAAGTCGAAGAAGTTAAATGAGTCGAAAGAGTTGTGGTTGAGTTCTAATCTTAGGTAGAGGAAAAATCTCAAGGTGTGACATTCGCAGATGTAGAACGTCTTCTATTTCTGTGAGCAATTCTCCTTCTCAGGATTTCCTGTCTCCTCAGAATCTGGTACTTCACATGTGGTTGTGGGATCAATTAATCACAACGTTATATTCATAGGAACTTTCACAAGAAATTACATCTGTATACTCATTGCACTCAGAAAATTCCCACGTAAAAAGAGGTGGGAATTGTTAAGAAAGTTAATACTCAACTTTCCACATCCAATGATTATATCAATGTTTGCAACCCAAGAACGATGTGACGACGTTGGTCAAGCAAAGCGTAGGTATACAAGAGAGGTGCAGAGAGCCACGAAGACGAAGTGCTGACACATCTGTCCCAAATCTCAACACGTTCTCTAGAAAACAGGTTCATTTCGCAAGTAAATATAAGAGCTAATAGAGGTGCAAGACAGAGAGAAAGTTGCAAGCTTCAGTTTCTAGCAGAGCACTAGCACGGAGAAGTTATGCTTCATTGTTCCGTGAGTGCTTCATGAAATGAATAAAGACTTCCCTTTTTCTTCACTCGCGATGGATATTAATTAGTCAAACACGTATCTATTAAGTACGGGGTGTGCTACTTGTAATCTTTTGCCATTGAAGGATATGTATTTTTTAACTTTAATTTTACGTGCTGCTTAAAGTTTTATTCTATTAGTATGTTGTGCGATATACGTACCAGGTAGTTTTACGAAGAAGCTATTATCGCTTATAGCACATTATATGTGCGTAATAATAACATTTCTCAGGGGATATAAGATGCAGGGGCTATGGTGGGCAAAGTTTCAGGGGTAAAGGGCCACAAAGTATAAGGGACAAGAGTACATTACAAGTATGTATACTTAATAATAAAAATTACAATGACGTCATTCTTGTTTTTCCAATGAGGCCACACTGGCCAAGTGCAGAGCCTTTTGGGATCTATCATATTTTACGCTTATCTTACACTATAACATATATAATGTAATATAATAAATGAGAATGTTATAAATATTTAGAAATTTAAAAATGCAAATAGTTTATTATACATGCGTGATCATCGATTTGATGCTCAGGAAACGGGTGATGAGAAACGGATTAATATGAACAATGTTGAAGTCAGACTCAAGTACTTTGATCATGAAAAATTACAATTACTATCTTTTACACAAATTAAACTAATTATAGTTATAATTAACCTTAATGAATTGATGTAGTTTTAAGAGGGACACGATGATTCAGTATTAGGTTACAAACCTCTTCTTTGTGTATGGATGGGTAATATTATGTCCGTAGATCGTCTCAGGGTTCTCTCATTTCCTGTAACATTATCTAACGTTCTATGTTTTGCTCTCCTTAATATACATTTACTAGATAATCATGCTCCAGGAGGTTAGTTTTGGAATACAGTGAGGAACCCATCCAAGGAGTGTAGCGAGAGAGAGAGAGAGAGGTTACTACAAGCTAAAGCGAATGAGTAGCTTTAAAGTGCAGGCCGAACGGAAAGAGGGGAAAACTGTTCGGGATAACAATAAAAATGGAAATTCATTTGCTATAAATAGTATAAATCACTAAATCAGAACCTAACTCATATTTTCATACGACGCCTTTCTTCTTCAAGCTTACTTTTTGCAAATTTTCTCTTCCTTCCTTTTGGTCTTCTTTCTTTCCATGGGCATTTCTACCTGAATTTAATATTATGATCTACTTAATAAGAATTTTCGCCCTAATCATCTAATATTTGACTGCTTATTGTGTGACTTGATAACCTTTTTATTATTGTATTTCTTTTGGTACATTTTCTAATTATATCTTAGACCAGTGGTTCCTAATAAGTTTTCTTTGAGGACCCCTTCATACCTTCGCCACCGTGTCGCGAACCCCATAAAATTCCAAATCGATTTCAAGTCATAAATTAAAATTCTAATAAAGACTTAGTGAATTGAACATCCATTATCTGCTTACCTAAAGGTAATCCTTTTTAGTTTTATTAATTTAGTCTGGTGTTTTGTAAGGTGGCGACCGGTCACAAAATTAAACAGTCATACCTAAAAATGAGCCTAAGAAGGTAACCATAAGAATGAATATTGATTTGATTATTATTATTAATACAATAATGTTTACTGAAGGTTGGCTTAAGATAAAACCTAATTTCTCAACAATAAGTCACAGACCCTTTGGTGACCTCCCGTAGACCCCCAGAGGTCTGCGGAGCACCTTTCGGAACCACTGCTTAGACTATACAGCAGACGTAATTTACAGCACATTATGATGTTAAACTAATGTTCAGTGGCGAAGAACAGGAGCATCACGCGACGAAAAGTGAACGTGTTGGAAGAGTTCGTGTACATATTTATTAGTGTGCACATATTTTTGTGTGGCTGCACAGAGACGGGAAGAATTGCATTGGATTGGCCCACTGTGGAAATTAAATCATTTCGAGGTGAAGGGAAGTTATTGTGTGCCTAAAATATACTTGTACTAGGAGAGTACCCTTGCAGACTAAGTGTTAATTTCTCAACGCAATCCAAAATAAAATTTTAGGTACTAGCAGGAAAATACCCCTGTACAATATGGAAAAGGTTATGATTTTTCAGTTCACAGCAGTGTTCTCACAAAAGACTTGAAAAGTCAGTTCTAATATACATAACATATTAAGGTTGGTGTAAAGTGACAAGCTTTGCCTATAGATGTCACTAGAATCTTCGTATTTCTCTGATGTATTTTTTACCTTTCACGAAAATTCACGATTTTTCTTACAAGTTTCAGCCTAGAGACTTCAAATTTCTAGAGAAGGAACTTCATAACCTATCGAAGGCAACAATCCGGGCCGATTTTTTTATTTAGAATTTTCTTCATTATTGAAACAGTTATATTGTTAAAGGTTTCGATATCCATTTCAACATTCAAGCCATTTCAACAATGAAGAAAATTCTAAATAAAAAATCGGCACGGATTGTTGCCTTCGGTTTCAAGTTTCTTCTCTAAAAATTTGAAGTCTGTAGGTTGAAATTTGTAAGAGAAATCGTGAATTTTCGTGAAAGGTAAAAAATACATGAGAGAGGTACGAAGACTGTAGTGACATCTATCGGCAAATCTTGTATCTTTAAACCAACCTTAAGGTCCTTAGATTCCCTCTGTGAGAGCGTCTCCATAAAGTATGAAGGTTTGATGTCATTACCAAGTTCCCTCCTAGAAAGCACAACCAGAATGAGGTTCCGGTGAGAGGCGCCTGAGAAGTTCCCCTTTTCCCCTTCAATTATCACACTGGATTGGACCCACATTTTATACTTCTACACAGTGTGCGAATTAGATAATTTATATTGGGGGGGGAGATAAAATTAGGTCAACAGGACGTAGAGTTTGAGATGCAATATTCCAAAATGAGACAATAATGCCTTATGCCACCTCCTCCATACATACACAAATATGATATGTAATAAATAAGGGATTTGTTAATTCAATAATTTTACCGACAATAACTATGTATATATTGTTTGACATGCACACACCACATCTAACCTTTCTGAATATGTTTAAATGTTGTACTCACTTCTGTACCAGTAGCTCTCTAATGTTTATTTACTTAATAATTCGGCCCGAGCGATAGCCATGGTCATAAGCATATGACAATTTTTCCGCTCATATTGAAATCTATCACTTTACGTTATTACACACAGCCTTGCAAAAGAAAACCTACTTCAGTATTGTGAAAACAGCTAAAATTATCAGTTAAACCTGACTTACTTTTTTTGAAAAAAAAAAAAATCTACTTGTTAGCCTATCATACGAAAAATGGATTCTTGCTGGTCCCGATTTCTGGCATCAAGGTCAAACCGAAAAACAAATATTAAAAAAAAAAAAAACTCTCAATTCAAATTTCGAGCTTGCACTTCTATTCCCCGCTAATGCTGCGCTCTTCACACCTTTTTTTTTTTTTTAAATATTGATTCCGTGACGAAGTAAAAATTACAAGTATCCTACTGTTAGGTTACAACTGAGTTGATTCACTATGTACCACGTTATTTAATGAAATATATACATTGAAGTTTTCCAGACAGCATTATTGGCGTGAACAGCAAACTGTACAGTGAAAGAAAAAAGTGAAGGGTTACAGTTTTGCCACACTTGGTACAATTGTACCAAATTCAGCTCTTTTTGTCACTCATCGGCCCGTTGGCACCACGCTGGTACCCTTTTCAGCCCCTTTTGTGAAAAAGTTGGTACAACTCTACCCAATTTAGCACCATTTAAGAAATACTTGTCACATTTTCAAAAGTGTCAGTAAGACTTTTCCTACATCGAGAAATAATAGATATCGTTCTGACTTAAAATTGTTAAAAATATGACCATAATACCGTTTTGGTTTATTAGTCACTGTGAAACAGAGGCGCGTTTGGTTTCCATACAATACATACCGAAGATGATAACTGTTCTTCCTCTTAATTTACGGCCTCTGTTAAACTTCCTACGTATGAGAAAAGTTTCATCTACTTCCACGATTGTTCGACGTCCTCCTATTCAGATATTTTTAAAAAAGTATAGTTTTAAAAGAGCACTTTCTTGATTTGGACTCTTGCAAGAGGTGAAGGGAGTGTTCTAGGACTTTATCTCTTTCAGTTTTGTGTTATAGAGTCATGTGTTACACTGGTATAAAATAATTTATTCAGCCCTTTATGTTTCAATTTGATACTATTTTTCAGACCACTCCAGAGCTAGTACTGTGGCAACTCTGAAGGGTTAACTTTAAAAAGCCCGCTCCAGTTGAAGTGCTTATGGAGACACGGCCAATGACACAGAGAATCAGTCGTATTAGCAAATGTTGAAACCAATCTTCAATTATGCACTTAATCAACCTTCACTAACGTGTCTGCTCGTTACGGATTCATCTCCAGCATGTACGTTAACATATAGCCACGAGAGAATATAAACTCAGATTTTGAGTACAGTTTCAAAAGTTCATTTCCGTAAAGTGTAAAAGGCAATGATGTCCAGACAATAATAGTCAATTATGTTCTATTAAGTTCATTTGTTCTATTTATTGGATATCATGTAAACTGCTAGTTAATCATAGCCACTTATAAATGGTGTAGCTCCTCACCTGACGAAGAACTATTTTTGTCAACATGAATCTAAGTATTGGTCACAATACTGACAATTGTGAGATTCTATTGTAAAAAAAAAAAAGAAAGAAAAAAGAAAAGAAAAAGAAAGAAAGAAAGAAAGAAAAAGAAAAAAACTGTACTTAGTATGGGTCGGGTCTAGTTCCGTGTATGGTATATTTTGAAATGACAAAAATCGGTGAAATTTGGTGTTATACTAAGCATAGTTTGGGCGGGAAAGCGAGCATCCCCGGTGGGGATACTTCAGTTGATTCCTTGGGGGAAACAAAATATGATTGAGGGGGAAAACCCCCTCATCCCCTCGGTAATTCGCACCCTGCTTCTGCATATTCGTGTACAACTTATTCCATTTATGCATTAGTCCAGTTTTTTTTTTTTTTACTTTTTCTTTCCTTTTTTTTCATTATCATGTTGTATTTTGTAATTCTTTCACTATCCCGAGTACCTGCATTGCAAACCTTCTCTAACTTCACGAACTCTAATCCGATTTTGACTCCTTCTTATAATTTCTACCTATTCTGTACTTTTTGTAATACTGTTTTATATTCACTTAATCATTTTTTAGTATTTAACCCTTAACGGTTCACTATCTTTTCTGTCTGTTTCCGGCACTGCTTGCAAAATATTATATCCACAGGCTACCTTCCGCGTAAAATTTACCAGAGTTGTCACCAGGGGGCAATAGCTTCTCTGGATCGCGAAAAGCATATACACAAATAACCAGAAGGAGCAATACCTAAAAATAAAAGTCTTGAAACGCAATAGGCAAGATCAAAACATGTGTAGCCAAATGGTAACGAAAACTCGTTAAGGGTTAATACAATTTTCTAGCTAGAGCCTCATTCCATAACGGTTTGCGTTTATTCGTTATTTTTTAAGTTTGCAACATATATACAGGGTGTTTAAAAACAACACCAACAACGTTTGGGAGGTGATTCCTGGCACCAAGATAAGACAAAAAGTATAGACTAGGGTGACCAAATCGTCAACTAGAAAAAACGGGACACCTTTTATTTCTGGATAGGTTGCTCCCCTATTTTTAGCCTCTCCGCTCTCTCTCTCTTTTTTTTTTTGAGCTCCTCCATGGCTAAGCGGTTAGCGTACACGCCTTTGGCGTGGAAGGCCTGGGTTCGATTCCCGGAGGGAGCTCATGTGGTTTGGATTCCACGTTAATCAGTAGGTCCACGTCTCATATAGCCTCGCTGCTGAACGGGACGTTAAACTCAAAATACAAATCCAAATCTCTCTCTCTCTCTCTTTTTTTTTTTTTTTTTTTTTTTGTATCTTTCATCAAAATGGGCAAATATACACTTTTTCGTTTTAAAACCTATTGAAAAGGTTGTGGAATTAATTAGATAACAAGTAAATATCAGGAACTAACAAAAAATGAAATGTTTGAAAACATTACTAAAAATATATGAGCGCTCAAATCTGTCGCCGGCAGGATTTATAATTACTCTTAGCATCGGATTCCAACTCATTTTATTTGCATTTACTTACTTTTAAACATTATTTATTCCACTTACAACTAGTTTTCTTTTTACTTTCACAGTTCTGTATCTTTGTTCCCCTTTCGTAGGGTGTTACATCTTACTATATAGTTAGTCAAATTATATACTTATAGTTAGTCAAATCACGGGGTGTACTGTTCTGATGACAGCGCCTCAATCTTCCACCGTACGAAACAGAGAGTAAAAACAGGTTACATTTGTTCTTCTTAAGACTTTTAGCCCCTTGCACTGTTGTCTGCGGAGTGGGGAGGCCTAAGAGGAAAATCAATGGAACCACCACATCCAATACCCCAAACGTCGTAATGACGTTGCTCAGTAATTAGACATATTCTAATATAATCACATAGCTTAAGAAATAATAATATAAATTAGGAAATTTTAACGATTCGAAAGGTTTTTTTTCTACCCAATGTACGTAAATACGGGACCTTTTGGCGTCCCGGGAGAATTTTTCGGGACACCGGGAAAGGTAGTGAAAAAACGGGACAATCCCGTTTTTACGGGACGGTTGGTCACCCTAGTATAGACCAACCTGAGTGCACAAATGCTTCCTTTCGGAGTTAGGCTGCCGAAAACATGAAAAAAAAATGGACTTTAGGTCCATAGATTCAAAACTATGAGTCCTATCGTAGTCGGGTCAAGACTTGACTTACGAACTACTATAGGTACCCTATCCAAAAATCCATGTTTCTGAATCCCTGTCTATTCATGAAACAACTTTTATAGAGGGAGTTTGGCTACAGGCATATCATTTGAAGTACTCACCAACTACCTCTATAAAAATACTTGCGGAAGTACCGGGTATAAGTTTATTTATATATAAAGTTTAATTCTTTGCAATGAGTTGCAATTCGAATATTTTGCGTACACCGGTAGGGAATGAGGCCCTGTCCACTCTGTCTGTGCCCCGCTCAGTCACGCGTTCTGTAAAAGAAGAAGAGGTTAAAGAAGTGAACGTGAACGATTTACAGTTGACCAGGATGCTGGAAGTTTCGATGGATGTGTCAAATTCAAATATTTTACATTTGTGACTAATTATAGAGAATATTAGTGAAATAATTTAAGTAAAAGGAAACTTCGCGAAATACATTGAATACTTTGCTGTCGAAGTACGGTAGAGTCTTTGCCATACTTTTGAAAAGTGTATCCAGAAACTTTTTGATGGACATGACCTCAGTAGAGCTCAGTTCATATCGCGATCAGCATTTTAAGGTACGTTTATTTTCATAATTCAATACAGTGTTATAATTATTTCTGAGTTCGACTTGAAAATTCAAGTGGGTCAAATCTAGTGTTACCTTCATTGGTTTGTAACTTCAGCTGTTATATATTAATTAGGCCTCCATCCCACGGTAAGTATGAAGCAAAATTCCTTTGCCCAAATATACCTACTAAAAGTAGGGATATAGTATACAACAGGTCCTCGTCATTTCCCGAGGACTCACGAAGTTCAGTATTTTACGGATTATTCATTGAGGACCTAGGAACTTGAAAATGGGGTAACAAAGCGATTTTCATTTAGTTATCGACTGAAACTTGTACATGACATACCATCATTTCTATACGTGGTGCAAGAGTTTGAACTATCCTCGAGTACGGTGCACTTTATGTGCGCCTCTGTAGTGCCCTTGTACTTTATATTTCACTATGTGTGTGGGGGGGAGAAGGGACTTGAACGCATATTGCATGTCTTGTGCTCGTGGATAGTTCTTACTGTTGCATTACGTACAAACGTGATGGTATTTCATGTAGAAGTTGTAATAGCACATATAAGAAACGCAGATCACGGTGTACTAATACTGCATATTCCAGTGTGAGTACAACATGATCTCGGTTTCTTATGTGTTCTATTACCACTTGTACATGACATACCACCATTTCTGTACGTGGTGCAAGAGTAAGAACTATCTTCGAGTACGGAACACGATGAGGAGCTGTTGTATATTATTACCAAAAGTAGAAAGTTGTTAATGGAATTCAGTATAACTTGTGAAAAAAAAAAGACGTGCAGTTTTATTATACGGATCCATAGTATAAGTAGTAGAAGTACTAAAAATAATAGTAGTAGGAACGGGTTTAGAAGCACCGCAGGGGTTGGTTGGGTTCTGTTGTCGACATATTGATAGACTTGCCCAAATTTTTCTGAACATTTTACGATTGTGGATCCGTATAGTAAAACTTCATCAAAAGTGTGAAGGTTTTAGTCATTTTGTGGGTAACTCTTTGGGCAAGGCAGTGATATACTGTCAGTACATAGTGTGATGGGTGAATTCGCGAATAACAGATGCCAAATTATGTTTTCTCTGTGTTGGCTGTTATCTTTGTGCGTGTATTCTCTATCTGTGCGATAGTAGGTATAAGAAATTTAAGTGAAATGCTATGAGCATTGTTGTGTAGAGTTACTTATAAAACTTGCAAGCGACTGACAAACCATCGATCTGCACGAAAAATAAACTACTAGTGGTGTAGAGGACTTTTGGGTTTAAGTTCCAAAGTTGGTCATCCGTTTCAAGCAAAATTCTTAAAATTTACCGGAAAGAAATGGATAATTTGCATGTTTGTGTGCCTGATATGTAAGGAAAATTCGAAGTTGTATATATATATATATATATATATATATATATATATATATATATATATATTAAATATAAGCGGTTATAAATATGGAACTATTTGGCATGCAGAGAAAGGCACTTAGCGCAAGGTTGCCGTATGGTTGGGGTGTGGGAAAGTAAGGAGCATTTGTATTGTGAACATGTTTGCAGGTGTACAGAGACGCCCTATTTGGTGTCCCTACGCAGAGACTAGAATGCATCCAAATATACCTAAGCTAATCCGACCCTACCCTACCCAACTTACTCCCACCTTAGTCTATTATACCTAGCGGTCCTAAAAATTGATTTTCGTGCCTGTTACTATCCTTTGTATATAAAACCAGGCGCATAACCGACTTCGGAATAAATGTCGACTTTCATGCTGTTATGTAAGTCCGAAGTTTCAGACGTAAAAATGTTAAAATCTTGTCATTTATTAGGAAGTTGAATTAAGTGCTGTATCGCCGGACCAATTTTAGGAAATTTACGGCGTAAATTGGAGAATTTATTTTGGTTTGTGTGGAAGAGTGACTGAAAGTCAGGTGAGGGGAATAGTTGAAGTTAAATGTGGTTGTTGTTGTTGGGAGTTTTTGATAATATAAGTGACACTGGTTTAGTAGCTGCGGAAATAACACGTAGTTATATG
The DNA here is from genome assembly GCF_964235325.1 of Thermobia domestica. Classification (NCBI taxonomy): domain Eukaryota; kingdom Metazoa; phylum Arthropoda; class Insecta; order Zygentoma; family Lepismatidae; genus Thermobia; species Thermobia domestica. The sequence continues at coordinate 253,649,113 of NC_137461.1, forward strand.
TCAATATTGTGACATGTCGAGTTTGAGTTTTATAACGAGTGTGTAACTTCAACTAACCTAACGTACTTGGTGGCCAGTACGGTGGTGTTTTTCTCCACTGTGTATAGAGGCTGTATTTTATGTTTATAAGAGGCGCGTTAGTAGCATGAAATTATGATAAGGGCATTTGTTCCGAAGTTGGTCGTCCGCCTGGTTTTTCGACTAAAAGCGTAGTAACAAGTACGAAAATTTAAAAATCATCAGATTTTAGGATTACTTCAAAAGGGTATACATAGTAGGGTACGGTAAGGTAGAGTGGTGTGGTGTTAGCGTAGGGATGTTTGGAACCACTGCATTAAAATTAATAAAGTGTAATTTCTTGTATCTGCGTGACTATAGCGCCTCTATCAGGGTTTGGAAAAACCTTTTTTTTTTTTTAAGCTCAACCCACCTGGGCCTATAGGGTTTTATTTCTTTTTTTTTTCGAAATATTTCAGTCTTTGGGATTAGTGTTAAAATGTGATTTATATTTCAAGAATATAATTGTCACAACTTGCAACAATTTTCTATTCACTGCTGTTTTGAAAAAAAAAAAATAGCCGCCATTTTGAAATTATACGTTGGATCGACGCCAAAATATGTACCGGTACAGTAATTCAGAGTATTTCGTTCTTCTACTCTGAAAATTTCAACTTGAAAGACCGAAAATTGTTCTTTGTAGCGTGAATAACAGCCATTTTATTTATTTATTTAACAGTCACCAGATACACCTCAGAGGCAATTTTACACTAGATATCTAACAACGATGGAAAGGATTTGGGAAGGTATCGGCCAGGGCCTGTTTAGTGGGTACCATCCCGGCATTTGCCTGGTAGGACAGGAAAGTCCTGAAAAAACCCCCGTCAGGATGGTCGGCAGCGGGAATCGAACCCGCGACCTCCCAAATATGAGGCCAACGCTCTACCATTTGAGCTACGAAAGAAAGCCGCCATTTTGAAATTTTACGTTGGTATGCCGCCAAAATCTGTACAGGAAATTTAGAGTGGCTCGTGCTTGTACCCTGAAAATTTACACTTAAAGGATCGAAAGTGGTATCCTGTAGTATGTGTTGTACACCAAGGGCGGATAGACTTCAAGTGGGGGCCGTCAGAGCTGATGGAGGTGAAATATTCGTCTAATGATCTAAAGGATGAATGAACAAATGTACACCCTCCATTCCAAAAGAAACCGAACGTTTTAAAAAAACAAAAATGCAATGTACATTTTGGAACAAATCACTTTTATTAATGTATTCCCCTTCTGCATCGATACACATATTTGCACGCTCCAACAAGTTGTCAAACGACTTCTCCATGTCCATTATTGGAATGGTCTTTAGGACGGCGGTCGTCGCCTTCTCAATGGCATCAATCGATGCGTGCCACTTTCCTTTCATCGCCAAATGCAGTTTCGGGAACAGATAGAAATCGCACGGAGCGAGATCTGGTGAATAGGGCGGATGATGCAACCGAATAATGTGATTTTTGACCAAAAATTCAGTTACAAGTCGCGAAGGATGTGATGGTGCATTATCGTCCAAAAGAGTCCAACTGCCGATTTCGCGATATTCGGGCCGAATACGACGAATTCTTGCCAGCAAACGCTTCATGACGCCCAAGTAAAACTCTCCAGTGACTGTCTGGCCGGGCTGAACAAATTCTTTGTGGATAATTCCTTTTGAGTCGTAAAAACAAATCAGCATCACCTTAACTTTTGACTTCACCAAGCGACTTGTTTTGGGTGTTCCTTCATCCGGCGCTCTCCATTCAGCACTTTGCCGCTTTGTTTCGGGCTCATATTCAAAACACCACGTCTCGTCACCAGTTACAATCGATTTCAAGAAGTTTCGATCCTGCCGAGCACTTTTAACGATGTCTTTGCTATGCGCAATTCGATCAACTTTTTGGTCTTCGGTGAGTTTGTGTGGTACAAACCGCGAATTAACCTTCTTAAGGCCCAAATCTTCGGTCAAAATGCGATATGCGGTTGTTTGAGGAATGCTAATTCCATTTCAATAACTTTCACCGACGATTTTTTGTTATGTTTGATGAATTCACGCACTTTTTCGATGTTTTCTTCCGATAATCCGGTTCTGGGACGGCCTGATCTTTCGTCATCATCCAGCGTCTCTCTACTCGATTTGAATCGCCTGAACCACTCGTAAACTTGCGTACGGGATAGACACTCATCACCATATGCATTTTGTAGCATTTGGTGCGTTTCACTAAAAGTTTTACCCAGTTTAACACAAAACTCAATTGCAGCTCGTTGTTTGAAACTCATTTTCCGACCGATGTACACAACACACTGACAGTTGAAACGCAATGACTTTGTTGCCGTGCATCCAAATGTCATGACATTTATACCAGTTGTCAATGAGGGACTACGCCATCTACCGGTAAAATATTACAACAGATGGCACTAGTGGTACTATTTGTTTTCAAAAGTTCGGTTTCTTTTGGAATGGAGGGTGTAGATCGAATCATCCCAGAAGCCTCAGTAACATTCGCCGAATGTTTTGTTGAAGTTCACTTCCCATACTTTGTGCGTTAAATTACGGGAACTTCCCGAGCACTTGTAGCAAAACGGTTCTTGCCAGAAAATTAATTTAAAACAATTAAAGATATAATTCATAGTTTATGAAGTAAGTGTTCCAAAATGTCTTAAATGAAATTAAATATTTTTCAGCGTAAAATAAATGGTTTTATTGTTGAAGTATTCACTTTCGATGCTTTGTGGTCCAATTGCGGGGATTTGCCGAGTACTTCTTTCACGACAGTTTTTTTTTCCCCTCGAAAATGCAGCTTTCTTTACTGTACAGCGTGGCCCGTTAGTGGGCGTACCCCTAATTGTTTTCTCACGGTTTTAGCATGTTAATGGACATTCTTGGTGATGCTTAATGAGTGGTTGATGCCTCAGCTGGAAGAAAATGGTGTCAAAGGCACTGTTATGATACAGCAAGATGGAGCACTAGCGCACTTCGCGATTCACATGCGCAATTACCTGAACCAGATATTTCCTGGCCGCTGAATTGGAAGAGGTTATGCATCTTCACCAGCTCCCTTTGCCTGGCCTCTAAGAAGTATCGATCTGCGGACACCAGACAGTGCTCTCTGGGCTTTCATAAAGCAACAAGTAAGAAACACTCGATATCACACAACGCAGGAATTACGAGCAGCTGTGGAACACGCCTTCACCCTCGTAACTCCGGAGTATCTCCGCAGAACATCTGCGAGAACTTGGCGCAGAAATCAGCTGTGTTACGACTACGACATGGATGGTGATCATACCGATGTTTATGACTCTTAAGACTTCAAGTTAATTGCGTACAGACAATAACTAATACTATACTGTTGAAACTAAAGATGGGCACACCCACTTTCGGACCACCCTGTACATCGAAACTTCAACCAGTACGGAATTTTGAATTGAGCACTTGAAATAATAAGCGTTACGTAGTCTTCGGAACTCCAAACATTAAGCTTTCAAATTTGACAAGTATTTTTACGCTATTGCTGGTGTTGATTCTACAGAATGCTTATTTGAAGAATAGCAACAAATAACTAAACTAAACTGTTGTTGTTGGGAAACCAAATTTTACTGAAGAATACTTATGTTACCATCAAAGATAATAAAAAATAATATAAATAGTTTTACTAATGCACTACATATTTATTGGTAATATCGGCACCTATGGCCTTAAACCCAAGGGATAACGTCCCTCGGCGTCGCCAACTCGGCAAGCACACTATTCACGGAAAGTGTTTTCTAAAATATAAATTTGCATATATTACTTCAAACAGGCTATAAGCATAATCCATACATTAATTTGCTCCAATCTAAGGTAAGGTTTCTTATTCATTCAGAACTTTATAAAGGCTTATATTGAAAGATGTTGTATACCTTAACGCGAAAGATGTTGTATACCAAGGACGGACCAAACTCTGATAAAAATTACTTTCAATGTGATCAACTTAGTTGTACCAACAATATACTAACAAAGAGCTCAAAAAACCCAGGTGTTTTTTTTTTTCAAGTGAGTCCAACCCGAAAAAACTCACCGGTTTTTTCGGACTGGGCCCACTTGGGCAAACCCTGGTCTCTGTACACCTGCAGTCATGTTCAGAATACAAATTCTTCTTACTTTCGCACAATCCAACCATGCGGTAACCTTACGCGAAGTAGTTCCCCCCGCCTGCCATCTAGTTCGATGTTTATAACCGCTTATTTAAAAATTAAACACAACTTCCACCCCTTCTTACATATTATCAAAACACACAAACAAGCAAACTATCCGTTTCTTTCCGGTAAATTTTCAAAATTCTGCTAGAAACGGACGACCAACAATGATAAGTGCTATTGGAAATCGTATTACTGCCAAAAACCCATAGTATGTTTTCACTACCCTCGCTTACGCGCGTACCCACCGTTGCTGACGCATCCCTCGCTATCGCGCGTGCTCACCAGCTTCGCTTTGCAATGACTTGGTTAGATAGAATTCGTGCTTTTTCATGTTTTCTTGCAGTGTGGTTTTTATACCATACATCCGGATGCCGTATTTATACCCGAATAGTGATTTTTTCTTCCAAATTGTAAAAGTAACTGACTTCTAATTCGATGTAACCTAAGGTAACATAAAGTAGTTGTACTCTTTGTCACATGCTCCACGAGATACACAAGAAGAATTCCGGAATTTCACGATCTAATTGCCGTTAGTGTTGAGAAGATAGGCTTTGTTTCCTTTTTTTAAGTGAAGCGTTTTACTGAAATATGGAGGAAGACATTTTATTATTGTTTGTTCTAATACGTGATTATGTACTACAGAAACACAGGGAATGGAATCGCACTGCTTTTTGTTCCAGACTAGCTGAAATGCCGATTCTTTACAAGGAAAGAATTAGGTTCAGAGAAAGTGTTTGAGTCTCCTCTTCCCGTTATAATTTGCATATCAGGAAAAGTGTTAACCCAAGAACTCCATAAGATATTCGATTTTTGCTATAAACTTTGAACCCCAGCTGAAAGTAAGTACTGTACTTCAATATTTATTTCAGATTGTTATACTTTTCGCCGTGATGCGATCATAAACAATATCCCTTTCAATTTTATATAATAGATTACAGTTGAACACTGTTACAGCCAGCGAATTTAAGTGCAAGCAGAAATTGTTGTGCATGATACCCAAACATACATACATACATACATATATATATATATATTTCAATGGTATTGTGTTCGGGTGGTGATCTCTTCACAAATACGTATTTTAAGCCAATTCTGAAACCAGGCATGTACTAAGAAAACACGATTGAAGAAAGTAATTATAATCCTATTAAGGTTATTATTTCAGTCGAAGTTTTGAAGTATATTTTTGAAGTTTTTTATTGTCGGGTATTGTGGATTTTATCCCCCCTCCCAGGAAAATTTTTTTTTAAAAAAAAAACGGGAATTTTGGGTTGGGGAAAATTTCAACCACGATACTAGGCTCAGATTTGAAATTTTATGCCCTGGCAGGATTCCGCTGTTGCCTCCCCCTCCCTCCGTGGTCGGATGAACGTAAAGCTGTTTTAAGCGTTATTTTCCTAGTTACTTATGTTAAAATACCTTACTCACAAGTACTCCTGTTTCAGTTATAATTGTACTTCGCAAATATATGGTAATATTCTGCTTTCTTCATCTTCACTAATTACGTATGCATCCATATTGTATTAAAAAATAAAATGAAATCCGTAAGTTCTACGTCCAGGCTATGCTGGCTAGGCTAAAGCAGACGGTGATAATGAGAAATGAATGAAATGGAATGAAGAAAGGGGGAGACAGGAGAACCCCGAGAAAACCCACGCACACGATGTTTGTCCACCACGAAGCTCACGTGGCGCAAGCTGGGAACAAATCAAGAATCCCATGCACCAGAGGTGAACGCTCTACCACTGAGCCACATTGTATTATCACGCAGTAGTAGTTGTATCTTTCAGCTGTTCATGTTGCGAATTGTCATATTCAGAAATAACGAGAAAAAATGTTTTACTGGAATTATAAACTTCTTTACCTACCTTATCACTGTGAGGGAGGATGTTTGCCATAAAAGTTATAATGCATAACGCACGAACTAACTTGTGCTAGGTGTCCACTAAAAGGCACGGATGCTATCTAACCGAGTCAGGACATGAATATAGTAAAGGAGCCCACGCGAGTTGCTGGCACACTAGGATTGGTGAGTATTCATATGGTGTCAAAACATATGCCTTGCATGTAGCACAGCTTCGCGGCATTTCCATGATCACTTTGTAGACTACCTTCATATAACACTTTACTTCATCGTGTGTTCCTTATGGAGTACTACCTAGTAGGGAGCATATTTAGTATTTAGTATTTTTTACCTTATTATACATATGAGATAAGATCTTTATATATTTTGATTACTTTTACAATCGGGCCGCGGTGGCTCAGTGGTAGAGCGTTCACCTCTGGTGCTTGGGGTCACGGTTTCGATCCCAGCCCTCGCCAAGTGAACTTTGTGGTGGACAAACACCGTGTGCGTGGGTTTTCTCGGGGTTCTCCCGTTTCCTCCCACTTTCTTCATTCCACCATTTCCATTCATCACTCCTCATCACCGTCTCCTTTAGCCTAACCGGCATAACCGTGGGACGTAAAACAAAGATTTCATTTTTACTTTTACAATCCTTTTGTGAAAGCAATACACACATATTCCGTAGATTTTGCAAATGTATACCCCTCCCTCAAAATAGGATGGCACCGCCCCGAAGGATACGATACTTTGTGAACACTATTGAATATTGTTAGAATCAATCGGCGCCTCTCTTTCCCCTATTGCATCATATACTTCGTAGGTTAGTTACTAAGACAGTGGGTGTCGCACATTATGCTGGGTTATCAGTTTATGTAATATCGCCTCAGTACGCACCTTCATATGGTCCAATGGTCTTTATCCTTTTTTCTTTAGCGGACCACTGTTACATTTCATAAGAGCCATGGGAGCCGCACGAGTCTAATCAGTTTCATAGAGGCAGGTGTGATATAATTCCAATACGATTAGTACACACAGATTTTTATATTAAACAAAAATACAGATTACGAAGAAAAAAAGTTACATTATTTTGCAGAATATTGGATACTTCGATATATATATTTATGTTATTAGATTCAAATATAAATTTTAAGTATATTCGTAACCGTTGAAAAGAGCAATATCAAATTCTGAATTAATGTTAATTTTGGTATAGGATTTAGGGCCTATTAAGAAGCATAATAAAACCTTTTTTTCATGTTACCACTCTCTTAAAATTAAAAGCTATATTACCACAGGCAAAAGAAAATGTCATTTCCGCGTTCATTGAAAACAGTAATTACATCTTTTTCCCTAGCATGTTAAGATTTCCTTTAAAATTGGATGATACTACTCGCAGATAATTTTTAAGATATGTGTCGGTCAACTGTTTCCTTCACTTTAATTTCGCATTCTTCATTTTGGGAAAGAGCTGCTGAATACATAGTCGTAAGCAGGGTGAATTGATTTAAATCATTCTGATTTAAATGACCTGATTTTTTAAAAATAAAACTCGTTGGTTTAAGTCAAATTCCAAAATAAATTAATTTGAAGTGAAAATAAAGTGAAATCCCATCTCTGTTCTGTTGTTTCTGTTGTAGAAGATAAGAATCATAATATAATGAAACGCAAATGTATGTACAGTACAGTATGAAAACGAGTGTTTCATACAGAGGATGATTAGGGAAAATCCCGTTTTAAACGGGTAACAGCAATACTGTTTTCTTCTCTTCGTAAATCGTTAACTATTCCACCAGGGAAATTACCTTCGACATTTAACACGTGTAAAACAAAAATACTTTTGTGTGCTCGTCTGTTTGTTTCCAGATAATAAGGGTGTATTTAGGGCAGGGTGGATTGATTTAAATCAGTCTGATTTAAATCACGATTTTAATCAAGATTTAAATCCCTTGATTTTTTTAATAAAAATCGTTGATTTAAATCAAATTCCGAAATGAATTAATTTAAAGTGAAAGTAAGTAAAATCCCGTTTCTCTTCTGTTATTCCGATTATGGAAGATAATAATCATAATACAGTGAGACTCAAATGTATGTAAGCACAGCATGAAACGAGTATCATGTGGGCACTGTCAGGGAAAATCCCGTTTGAACGGGTTACGGATGAACCCTGCTTTCTTCTCGTTGTAACACAGGGTTTTAAAACTTCTGTTCCAACGGGGAAATCACCATGGACATTTAAGATGAAAGCTCTTTTGTGTTCAAGTCTATTTGTTTGTTTCCAGATAATACGGGCGTATTTAGAGGGTTCGATTCCCTCTCCGAAACAAAAATATATATATATATATATAGATTTTAAAATTTTGGGCGAAATTTATGTACTAAATACATAGAAGTTCATCGGGATCGTAATACGACAAATTTTGGATGCGTTAAAATATCGAATAATACTTTGGATAAAGTGGATACTTGACCCCATTGCAGAACATGCCGCGATCTGCGATGTGATCGCAGAAAATTTGCCGCGCCTGTGCAGGAAAAATTGTAAGAGGAAATAAAATAGCCAACAGAAAAGTATAAAAACGTGCCTGCTATGTATAGATGTCTTAAATGCACGGACAACTCGCATTTGAACTGTTTTTCACGTCACATAAAGCATATTTTTAACAATCACAAGTGTTTCTTCTTCTGGAACTGATCATCTTGATTTTTTTTATTTTGGAATTCCTGCAGGGAATTCGTGTTATTATTCAGTTCAAAATCTCTTATCATCGCGAATTGTGTCGAGGAATTTGAAGCTTTAAAATATATAAAACGATAATTATGCCTGTTGTGCTGTATGGTTGTGAAACATGGTCGCTTACGCTGAGGGAAGAACGCAGACTGAAAGTATTTGAGAATAAAATCCTGAAACGAATATTTGGAACCAAAAGGAACGGAAATGAGAAATGGGGAAAACTTCATGATGAGAAACTGCATAATTTATACCATTCACCAAACATTGTTAGGGTCATCAAATCTTGGAGGTTCAGGTGGGCAGGACTGTAGCGAGAATGGAAGAAAGTAGGAACGCTTTCAAAGTTTTAACTGGAAGTCCAATCGGAAAACGACCATTAGGAAGACCTAGTCGCACATGGGAGGGGGCAATATTAAGATGGATCTCGCAGAAATAAGAATACAAAATAGAAACTGGATTCAGTTGACTAAGGATAGAAGTCAGGAGAACTTTTGTGAACATGGCATTGAACCTCCGGGTTCCATAGGTCATAGAGTGAGTTAGTTAATTTTAGGCGAAATTTATGTACTTTATATGTATTTCGTGCCGCTAGCTAGTTCCAATTGTTTAAAAATATGCCCCTGCCAAATATCAGTAACTTTCGTGAAAAGAAAAGTGTCATGTTGATATACATTGCTGTACTTTTTCCTTAATGCTTAAGAAACATTGTTTGGGATTGAAATAGGTTAACGATTGGGGTTTAATTCAAAATTAAAACCCAATACTTTCACTTAAATGACATAATTAACATTTAATACTAATTCCTAATGTTTTTTTCTTCAGTTCGCGACTTGTATCATACGAAGAAAAAGATTTGATTTAAATCAAAAAAATCAACAAAAATGATTTTTTTCCACCCTGATTTAGGGGCATCCAATCCGCTCTCCAAAACTTAAATAATTTGTACATTTTACACAACTTTAGGCGGAATTTACCTATTTTATATGTGTTTCGTACCGCAACCTAGTTAATATGCAATAAAAAGGCAATGGTGATATAGGATATAAAGTTTTATTTCTTCCACATATTTAGACTAAAATTTTATCAGGTTCATAGTGTTACTTATTTATGTAATTCATTGTTACACTGCAGTTCAATAAGTTCCATTTACATGTTGCCTGGGAAATCTTTGATATCTACAATAACAGAGCTGGGCAATTGGAATCCGTTGGTATGTGACTGACGAGTCGAGAAATCTTGTGGCGAATTCAGACCTTAATGTTGGAACATCTTCAACGCGTTGTTTGAAATGTCTGTGACAGCCCTGGAAAATGTGAGATTTCATCATTTCTAAGCAGATTCTCCCACAATCGAAGTTTGGATTCGAAAGCTTTCACATGATCATAGATATGGGTTATCAAATTGTATATTCTTTTGGAATTTGATATTCAAATCGTTGAGGTACATTGTAATGTCCATGAGATAAGCAAAATCAGCGATCCACTCCGGATCATTGAACTGGTCAATTCCGTCACCTTTACTAGCTATGAATTCACTTACCTCATCCTTAAGGTCAAATTCTTAAACGTTTTACTTGCACTAAGCCAGTAAAAACGAATTTCTGTAAATAAAGCTCGTCAGCGTGTTTACTCACAAGGGCTTGGAACTGTCTGTGATTAAGTCCTCGGGATCTTACAAAGTTCACAGTTTTAACGTCTTTCATAATATCTTTTGAACCGACACTTCTAGCATACACATTTTCATCATGCAGAATGCAGTGATAAGATATAATCAATTTGTTTCCAATGAACTCATGTCCGAAATCATCCCTTGTAAATGTGAGCTGCTGTCCTCATAGTTTATTCAGACGAAATTGTCCTTACATTTCTGCAATCGGGACACGAGGTTAGTTTCGTAATATTTCTTTATATTGAATTCTTTCGTAAGAGATAACTATTCGTTACAAAGTAAACAACAGGCATATCTTCCACATTCACAAAATAAAATAAGTAATAATAATAATAATAGTACATGTTCGTCCATTTGTCGTGAAAACACTACGTTTGTCTGAAATCGACACGTGCTACTTGTTTAGTGTGGACACGCCTTGAAGTCTCTTTCAATGGTTCGTTTTTTTTATTATTATTATTTTTTATTTTAAATAATTCATTGTTTCAGAACATGTTTCAGTGTGCCACAGTTTGAGCCAGCGGGTCTCATACGGCCGCGGGTTGAAGATCATTGATATCTTCCAAGATTAACGTCATTTTTCTCCGTAATTTGTCAGCGTACGGTGGTGACTTATTACTTATTCCGTTTGTTTGATGCTTAAATTTCATATAATTTCAACAATTTTCCCGTAAATTTTGTGATGTGGGTGCCACCTGTGGAACTTAACCCGAGGCGGAGAGAAAAACCATCTCCATATATACTTCAGAACTTTGAAACTATAATCTTAATGTGAATAGAATTACTTTCTCCAACTAGGTTTCTCAGTACATGTCTAATTTCAGATATGAGCCTTTCTATCTCAAATCAACCAAAGTAAAAGCATTTTAAAAATTCATAGTCTCAGATTTTGCCTTTTTGTACATCGAATAATTATTTCCCAAAATAAAACTTTTCCAGCCCTCATCGTTAATTAGTAATTAATTATGCAGCTTCAAGGTCAAGATTCGAAAATGGTTGATTTCGCATTTTATTATTTATTTCAATAACCATACGAGCTATGAAGCTAAAAATTTGCATCCGCATGTAACTTTGCCTGTAGATTTCAAATCCGCAATCAAAACTAATGAATATCGTATAGGTGTAGAGTTATATCAGCATTTATGGTCCCAAGTTCAGGCCCCGGAATGAGCATGTGATGAAAGTTGTACATGTGTGAAATTTTAGCACAAGGTTAAGAAATACGTATATTTCATGTGAACCAAATTTGGTTTTAGGTATTTAAACCTAAGGCCTCCAAAATTTCTGAATATGTCTTTTGCCCCGTAACGAGCTTCTGAAATAATGATATAGGCTATTTGATACTGCATAACTTTTATTACAACTCTTCCACACAGTAGCCTACAATTATTCCAAAAAGTATCAATTGGCTTATCTACTAAACATCATCATTGTACAATGTATCAATGTTTACTGAAATTCTTAAATAAGTCGTTAATTTTATTAACAGTCTCATGTGACACACTATATGATCTTCCACTAGCTGTGATAGAAATTTGATCTGTTGCGTCATTAAGAATGTGATCGGCTGGCACCCATACGATGTCGTTGGTTCCAGGCCAGTGAAAAGTAGAAGCGTTCCCTGCAGGGTATAAGAACTTTGTGTTGTAGTCCTGATATTCCTCCGAATATTCCAGCACTATCCCAATCCACCATTTGCAGCCATAGACACAAGCTACTAATTTTTCTGGATCCAAGACTTTAATTCTGATGTCTTCTGTTTTAAAAATTATTTCATTGTCAGGAATAAAAGCATTATTATTTCTTGTTCCAGGTATTGTTTTCACAGGGAAAAGCCTATTTTCTTGAGTCGTGCTATACTGCTGGATATCCTCAGTTGATACAATATATATATATATATATATATATATATATATATATATATATATATATATATATATATATATATATATATATATATATATATATATATAATGGATGTGATATTGTCCACAGGCCATTTATTATAAAACTGCTGTGCATTTAACATTTGGTTCGCAGTTGTTTTCTGTAAACTCGCACGAATAACTAATCGCTTTGTTGTTCCACTTATGCCATCGCGAATACTTTTACCATTAAAGTGGCAAAGAAATTGATCTGATTTGCGTATACAAATGTTCTTAAAAGTTCTACAATTTTTATATTGAGCCCCAGATTCATTACTGAAATATATGACATGCTTAAGGAATGGTAACTCCGTTTTTAACTTTGCCAAGAACACTGCTAAGAATTTATGTACAGCCACACTGTCTTGTTTCAAATAGTCACTGATTACGCAATAACTTCTGAAGAAGTTCAGCTGGTTATTTTGCATGAGATAAACTCCAAAGGGATACAAAGTCACTTGATCGTTAGAGCAGTGGTACTCTTGAACATCATTCTGTACAATAAATGAAAAATGTTCAGCAAAGTCCAAAACTACAAGTGCTGTATCACTATTTAAGTTTTCTTTTGTCTGACGAAATAAGGCTGCTTGTGATTTGGAGTTAAAATGGTGAGTGGTTAAAGCTTCAATCTGTTTTGTGAATAGCACACAATTTTGCCCATCAAGGATTTGTAATTGAAGTTTTCTTGTGGTATCTGAAAAATGCAGGTCAAAAGTTTCACATTTTGGTAGTAGGAGCACACACAAACATTGTGCATTTCAGCTGTTCCCGCAGTCGCGCACAAGGGAGGACGTTTTTGATATAAAGTTGAAAATCCAACTTTGATTTCTGGGTATCGCCGACAGAATTCAATGTAGATTTCTCGTAGATTGGATGAAAGCAGCCGTTTCCGTTTTCGGATAAGGGTGCCATTAATGACAATACTTTTGTAATCCTTAATTCCTGGGCACAGACGAGAGATTTCATCATCTTCATACAAACTTTTTTTTTTTTTTTCAATTGCAGGTGAGATAGGATGCCCTTTTTTGTTGCAAGGCATGGCTAGAATTCCTTGCACTTTTTTTTTTTTTTTTTTTTTTTTTTCATTTCGTGGAGTGATAACCTTCCAATGCTGTTCTGGGTGATTTCCGTGGTTCATCAACATGAAATATCCATATGAAGAAATAGCCATGTGTTAATCCCTTGCAAATTAATTAATACTGAAAATTTTACTACATATTATAAGTTTTATTTTGGCCCTAGGATCAAATACCCAAAACCAAATTTGGTTCACATGTGCTAAAATTTCACACATGTACAACTTTCACCAGATGCTCATTCCATAGCCCAAACGTAGGATCATAAATGCTGATATAACTCTACCTATACAATATTCATTAGTTCTGATTGCTGATCTGAAATCTACAGGCAAAATTACATGTGGATGCAAATTTTTAGCTTCATAGCTCTTATAGTTATTGTAATAAACAATAAAATGCAAAATGAGCTGTTTTTGTCATGGCGTTGAAGCTAATTGCTTAATTTATTACTAATTTACTATGAGAGCTGGAAAAGTTTTATTTTGGCAAATAGCTATTCTGAAACATGTTTTTCAATGTACAAAATATTATCAAAATGTGAGACCATGAATTTTTCGTCATTAATTAAATTGAAATAGAGTGATTCATATGGTTTAAAATATGTATTTATCATGAATTAATCTCAGAAAAGAATACCATTAAAAAGAAAATATTTTGGAATCACGCATAAACTGATTTTATTGGCGCTTGATATAATACCTAACAGTGTTGAACTGTAATCGAAAAAGAAAGCAATGCAACTACATTCTCTTTATTTTTGTGGTATTTACTCGCCTATTAGTGAAAACAGATTATAAAATGTTTTTCTCCATATATCAGCTAATTACAAATCGAAAACACTTCTTTAAAAAGAAAATTACTAAGGGGAACGAAGTCTTCTCTTCTGATAATTACAAATGCGCAAATCACTTCTTCGCAATACTGTAACTCAAAGGTTACAAATTTAAAGAAGAAAATTACCAAAAATATATTTCCTCAATACTACACTTGGATAATAATTATTCACACAAAAACGAAAAAGAATTGCATTGAAAAGGACATCAGGAGACCCCCGAATTCTTCTTGCGAAAGAGAGAGAAGCATTTTTGATACGGATTCATCGTGCTAACAGCAAGGTTCGTCTATGGCCTTATCCCTCAAAAACGAAAGTGATAATCTGCCACCTCCAGTTTCATCCCCCATAGTAGTTTGGAAATTGTTTACGCCTACTGCTCTATTGCCAGATTACAAACTGTAAAGAAGAACAAGATTTGCACAATATTCTACGCACTTTTGTCTATTTTTCCACGTAAGCACCACATCTGTTGGGGTAATTGTCCCATGCCCGCTGCGTAGAAGGCGACTGGCTGATACGGAACTGACAACGACCAACGCTCTGCGCTTCTGTGTCGTCCTGCTAGAAACTTCTTCAATCGATAGTAATTAATAGGGGCAAAGCCTGGAGTGTAGGGAGATGCTCCATAATCTCTCGCCCTCAAGAGTGAAGTTTGGTGATGGTTCTGTTCGCCACGTGCAATTTTGCGTTGTCATGGAGAAAACCACGTCAACATCCCGAACACCCTGACACTTTTTCCAAATGGCTGCTCACAGATGGGAGTATGTGTGACAGTAGCGTTCTGCGTTGATAGTTTCACTTCTTGGCAGGAAATTCGATAGAAATAATTCCCGATAGTCCCAAAAGAATGTGAGCATCAATTTACTGGTCGATGGTGTTCAGAATTTCTTCTGTATTCGTGAGCAGGGATGTTTCCACACCGTACTCTGATATTTTGACTCTGAAGTGTAATGCAGTATCCATGTTTCACCAGTGGCAGACTGTCGCCTTCCTCGACGTAATGCTACTAATAGTTTAGTTATATGACCATTCGCTTGCTCTTGCTGATATTAGAAGCTTAGAAATTTACTGACATAGTACCTTTCGGTATCCCAATGAATCGTGGATAGTATCGTGCCATAGAAACTGTCAAACTCCTAGCAGGGTCCTTCAGATGAACACGTTGATACGCGTTCACCATTTCGTCAATACTCCTAATGTTGTCCAGTGTCAGTGGAGAACGAGGTCGACTTGATTGTTCATTGTCGTGACCTTTTCTCATCTATTTTGGAACTCCTTGCACCACCATTGCACACTCCGCACTGCTAATGATTTGTCTCCATACACCGTCTCAATTTTACAATGGATATCTGTGGCTGTGTACCCCTTGCACCATAGAGAACGAATAAAACTTCGCTGTTCATATGGTGTGGACATCCTGAGCACTCCAGTCGTCTTTGACAACTGGTAACTGCACCATGTAATGAAAGAAGTCGAAAGTTAAGCTGGGGCATTCCAAGAAAAGTCTACCGCATCACCCGTATATCTCGATTTTGTATCAAAATCTGTTACTTACTAAAAATAAATAAATATAGGCCCAAAGACATCTCGATTATTTCTCGTAGAAGACTATAAGTAACGATGAGATAAAACGATATACAATCACACTTCAGAAATGTAGCCTTTGTTGGGTATGGTGTTGGGACGTTTAGGTTTTCGATTTGGTTTTATCTTTAGATTTTGCAGATATTTTCTAATATTTGGTGGGTTTAAAGTAAAAGTTCTAAGTTTTATTCTACAGAAGTAATTAAACTGACACATGATTATAACTATTAATTTACACTCAAGAAAATGTCTGATATTTATTAATGCCAAAATTTCCAGTGGAATTGCCACTTTCATCGTCAGGTTATCTGTTTACATAAACATACACACTACTGTTTCATCACATCTCATAATGGTTCCCATTATATAATTAAAAATAATTTCTGTTATGGTTGCGCTTACTGTAACATTGTCAATAAACTACTATGATAGTTTCTAGCAGTTTTAATAGCTTCCAGTAAATCAGTGTTCTTGTCACAATTATTTATTGAGGCTTCGGTTGTATTGTGAAAAATTTACCTTTGTAGTTCTGTTCATTGCTAGCGTGCTGAAAGACTAAACGCATAGTAAAAATCGTTGCCTCAGTGGGTAGTTGTTAATAACTCAAGGATCTTTAGATACGTAATACTTACTTGCCACTTTTACAGATGGTTCGAAATACGAGGTATGCCAATAAACAAAACGGACACATGCTGTAATCCTTTAATGAAAAAGTCAGACAATTCAAATATGGTCCCCTCTTCAATTCCTACGCCGCTCTGTGCGAATTTTCCACTGTTGGAAGCAGTGCTGCAGCTCACTTCGTGATGTGTTGTTTTAAGAGTTATGTCGCTTTTTCTTTCACCGCATGCACAGAGTCGAATCTGATTCCTTTGACTTAGCTTTCAGAAAGAGAAAAAAGTCACACGATGCTAGCCCGGCGAGTATGGTGGACGTTCCATCGCTGGTATATTTTTCGCGCAAATACCTTTTCACAGATCTCACGTTGTATACAGGCGCGTTGTCCTGATGAGGGATTTATGAGGCATTTTTCCACATTTCTGGTCTCCTTTACACACGACCACGGAGGCTCTTCAAAACATTTTTGTAATAAGCCTGATTGATAATATGACTTCAGGCACCTAATCAATGTAGCTATCCCCCGGATATCAAAAATAAAAGTGCCATTGTTTTGCATTTGTACGTTCTAATGCATAGATACTTCAACCTAGGGGCTTGGTGGCTATTCCAATGCACGAATTATCGCCTAGTCTCTGGCTCAAAATGAAAAATTCAAGTTTCATCACACGTAATTATGTTTTGGAGGAAATCAGGTTCATTTTGAATGTTGTCAAGAATGTCAGCACAGTAATTCACTCGATGTTGGTTTTGCTCGAGTGTGAGAATTTTTGGCACTACTTGAGTAGCACTTTTTTGTGTCCAGATTGTCGAGCAAAGTCTTGTCTAGAAATTTCCTTATTGATGTTGATAAATTTAATAACTGTGCAAATGCTCAAGCGGCGGTCTTCTTGACGAATTTTACCGATTTTCTTCACATTTTTGTGAGTTTTCAGTGGAAGGACTGTCTCCGACTTCTTCCCTGTCGTTACACTTCTTATACCAGTCAAGGCTTCAATGCGAAATGAACACTGATCACCATAATTGTTAACAAATTGTAAGTTTCGGTTGCGGATTTTCCCAATGTTATGAGAAATGATATTTACACGTTGTTCCAGTTTAGCACTTACCATGATTCCAACGATCTCTCACACCCAATCTGCTTCTAGCGGTGGTTACATTCAGACTAACCGCTGTCCGTGCGTGAAACCTTATGTATGAGTCTTACAAGTCAACTGCACTGTCATTCTCTTCGTCAGCGACGTGATCTGAAATGAGAAAAAGTCAGCCTCGTTTCCTTATTGCCATACCTCGTAACCAATGCGTCGTGCTTGAAAAATTTTGCTCTGTTCTACCATTTTGAACTTGTTATAAGAATTGTTTAGTACGTGTAATGCAGATTTCACTACAGTAAAGCTTCCATTTCCATTTACAATTGCTGATTCCGTTTTGTACCATTGCATTGTTAGAATCTCATTGTGTTACAAACGCAATTGTTTTTTCTTCTTCAATTCATGGTTTATTAATGTATGTTACAGGGATCGCGTGCCGAACAGGAGCGTCTGCTTCGAATCTCTACTACGCTATATGTAGGGAATCTCTCGTTCTACACAACAGAAGAACAGATCTACGAATTGTTCTCTAAGTGTGGTGATGTTAAACGAATTATCATGGGACTTGATAAGTTCAAGAAGACGCCATGTGGATTTTGTTTTGTCGAGTATCCTTTGAAAAACAATATTTTGCTATGTATGAAGTGATTGTTTTTTGTGTATGTGGGTGTATATGTATGTATGTGAAAATAGAGCTCATTAATATTTGTGCAACGTGTCCTGCTTAAATAAAGTGTAATAAAATCAGCAATCTCAATTCGTTCACTTACAGTTCAGTAAGTAATGCACGAATCCAAAGGTTTCCTTTAGGTGCCTGTGTCGCATTACAAACTATGCTTATGGGCGTGAGATATGTTGAACATTTCTCACGCCCATACTTATGAGTCTTGGCTTATATTTTACGGTGCTTATGAGTTTTTTTACGCGTTGGTAGTGAATGATGTAAGTTTGGGAGAGGTTCTTATCCTTTCATTTGCCGCTATGTCTCCGGATTATTTTATTTTATTTTTGTAAGATTTTTAGAAGTATCCTAAACACTAGCGCATGATACCTACAGCCACCCACCCCTCCTGATGCTGTCGATAATGAGGTGCCTATTATGCTTTTAAGCGTATTGAGGGAAAACAGAATATTGGTTGTATATTATTCATATCACTAACGACGCGTGAATTGAGGTACTAGGTGTTAAATGATATGATATGACTCTTCAGTTACTGTATGAGAGAACCAAATTATATTTGTGAAAAAAAAAAGAAACGCTATTGCCTTAAATTATGGAGTTACCTTTTCCTCTGTTATACTTTCAAGAGACAGCCTGTATTCAAGATAATTTATTTTGCAGTGAATAGTAGAAGAATATACATTATATCCAGAGATTTTCTAATTTGAAAATACGTACAGGTAGGTTATGTTTGTATCTTGATAGATATATTTT
The DNA here is from genome assembly GCF_964235325.1 of Thermobia domestica. Taxonomy (NCBI): domain Eukaryota; kingdom Metazoa; phylum Arthropoda; class Insecta; order Zygentoma; family Lepismatidae; genus Thermobia; species Thermobia domestica. The sequence continues at coordinate 253,668,125 of NC_137461.1, forward strand.
ATTGTACATCTGTTGCGGTGTACAACATATTTAGGAGGCCATGATGGCGCAATGATAGAGCGCTTCCCTCTGATACGTGGGGTCCTAGTTCGATCCCGGGACAATCTCTTTCTTTACTGTTTATGAACCACCTTTTTAAGTGCTGTAATGAAGGTTGCAGAGTAAACAGCGCTGAAATAATTTGCAACAGAAATCAAAATAGAGGTGAGTTTGTGATTTTGTATTGTCTTAAGCGAAGAAGCTCTTTCTTATCAATATATTTGAGTTGGAAAAATTGGCTTCTCGTAATAAATTGCGTACGAGCGTCCCTTCTGTGTAGGTAGTCCTGCCATGGACATACAAGGGCTGGACAAAAGTTCAGATATTTGTTTAAATTTCAGTTTACGCATCGGTTCCGCCGTATATTGAAACAGAAACTTTAATAATTGCGGGATAGTATGTTTATTCTGAAATTTTGAGATCTATAAATGTGGTAGAGATAATTTTCGAATTATGCTTCCCCCATAAAAATGACTTTATTCTTAGAAACATGTAACGAAGTTGACTTAAATTGGAAATAAATTTTAAGTAATAAAATATTACTTTCAGATAATTAATTCTACTTTTTCGAGTAGTTTTTCATTTATGTATTTATTTATTTATTTTATGAACATTATCAGTTTTACAGCACGAAACTGCAAGCCATTCGTGGAATGAATAGATTACAAGAGTCCAGTGAACCACGATCTTCCTTTCTCTTTATAGATGATCTACTTACTTTTATTCTTGATTTTTTAATATTTTGTGTGTGTGTGTGTGTGTGTGTGTGTTTTATAGTGCGAACTGTAATATGGAACAAACTCTTGTTTTTTCCATCCAAATTGATATTTTCAAACCCAAATTTTCTAACTAGAGCGGTGAATATATTTTCCTCCAATAAGCTTTTTTTCCGAACCTATGCGTTTGTAACATATCGACAAATATAATTCGTTGTAACAATACGAGTAGCACTGAGTGCAAGGTGTTAAGGAACTTCTACTTAATTCTTCCAAAGTTAGTTAAGTTCTTACAGAGTTTTAATTTTTGAGCACATTTTCTGTGAAAACAAATATTCAGCACGCAGTTCCATATTCGATTGGGGCTATTTGAATAAAGAGGTAGTGGAATCAGTATGAATAGTCATAGTTCTGGATCAGCACATGACTCGATGCGTGCTAACCTAGTTGGATGAACACTGTCTTTGAAGTCCTTCCTTAAATCTATCATTGAAGCCGTAACCCATCATAAGATGCAATTCATGCCAAGGCGAAGTAACTGGCATGCAAAATATGCATATTTAGGCCGATACATACGACCTTGCACCTAGGAACATTCCATATCGGATCAATCGTCTGTTTGACCGCACCATTTGATAAGGTAAGTAATTGTGTGGTGGCGTGTTTTGAGATAATCAAAGTCAAGGCTATAGTGAATGACATTGAAACTGTAGTGAATCATAAGAAGGTCATGTAGGGTATCATTGGAAAGGTCTGTTAATTATTATCTAATTGGTGTTGCAATTTTTGCTGTACTCCAGTTAGGGAAAAGGTTACGACCATTTGTAAATTATGTGTGTGTGCCATTTTTTAAGGACAATTTTAATTTTTTTATGTCAGTATCTTATTTATTTATAATAGATTTCAGATACAGCACTAGGCCATTTTAACATTTTGATAATTGACTGGATAATTTTCATAATAAAACTCGGAGAATTGGCATAATTGCTTACCTTCTGATATATATGTCCATATCAAATTTAATGAAAATAAAAAGTGGTGTGGTCTTTTTTACTACTACATGAAATGTCTCACTATTTACTTAACTTTGGTTTAGCAACTAATAGCGATTTTCAAGTTTGTTTTTGCAAAGTTCAAAAACGTCAAAAAAAGCTATTCTTCCCAACATAATTAAAACATATAGTGAATGTTTTTGTAATTATCTGGCTTTATATTTTATCACACATTTAGGACTTTATTTCGAGACTCACGGTAATCTATACCCGAAAATTTTTCCATTCACCTCTATTAGATTTTAATCTAGATTCCTTTATCTCAATGTATGCCTTTAGTATTCAGACCTCTAAACCTATAGTCCTTATTCGTCCTTAACTTCAATCCCAGATATTATATTCGTCACGATGCAGAAAATGCTATGAGATATATCAATGGAACAAGACTGGATGATAGAATCATTCGAACGGATTGGGATGCAGGGTTTGTGGAAGGACGCCAGTACGGAAGAGGCAAGACTGGAGGACAGGTAAGTTTGATGTGTGCATATGTCGTTTGCAGTAATACGGAAATAGTAACGTGTGTTTTTTAATGATGAAGTAACTGATATCTTCATAAGAAGTAACCTATATCTTTTTCCCCGTTTTTTCTTTCAAGTACAAGGTAACCAAAAAAGTTCTTGCCATTCTAGAACAGTGATAAACGAAGAGCAATATCAGTAGACAAGTAATCTTCGTCAGCATCCATCACCTTTTGGCATCGTTCCTTCAGCTGCACCATACCCTGGTGATAATATTCGGCGGTTGTGAATGCAAAGAAGTCCGTCAATGCGTTCTACAGGTCTCCCTTATTTGCGAAGGATCTTCTACGGAAGTGGTTGTCGAGGGAATGAAACAAACGCAAGGTCCGATGAATATGGTGTATATCAGTCTCAGGTAACTGACGGGTCTCCTGGGTCTTCTTTGCCACATGTGGCTTGGCATTGTTGTGCATTAACAGCAAGCACATCCTTGCGATTCACCAATGACGATCTGACCAGCTGGAGGGAACTTGTAGTGCACCCTTTGACGACAATTACACCACACAGAGAGCATAACTTCCATGTTTTTGAGGTGTGAGGAACGGGGTCACGTGGTGACAAATGTCTGGTACTCTTGGGAGTGTAATAGAGGACTCACTTTTCGTCACCAGTGAGCAAGCGATCAGAAACGGGTGTGTTCAGATACCGAGGTGTTTCTTGTTCCGACAATGTGTAGGGTATCCACTTGCTTAACTTGTATGACATCTCTATTCTATACAGGTGCAGTCGGACTGTTTCAGCGGAAACATGGAACCTTTCTGCAAGTTCATCACAGGTTAGACCACTGTCCTCATCGAGGTTGCTTTCAGAGCGTCGGTAATCGAACACATGTGGTCCTCCACTGAGAAGTTCATCCGAAAAGCTCACATCTCCCGAACGGAATTTCTGGACTTGTTCGTGGCATTCTCCCCAAATGGCTTTACATATATATATATATATATATATATATATATATATATATATATATATATATATATATAAAGCACACGCGAACAAACTGCTTTGATACCTCCATTTCTCGTCGACACTGACGAGCTGTGACTGCTATATGTGCCCAACACAAGCCTGTATTACTGAAAGTAGATAGTCAGACTAACTCCCGATCGCTTTGCAGGTACGTGCGTTATTTCGTTTCCTCTCTATGAGCGCATGGTTAATGAGACATCAAAAACGGCAAGAACTTTTTTTGGTTAGATTGTAAAATGATGAAAGTTGATCTACGAAGTACATGTAATGCAATTTCTTAGTCACCCTGAAGTTCTAGATAGCGTAATAGAGACGTCAGTGGAAGGGAAAGCCACTTCAAAACTATAAAATTATCAAATTTTAATAGCTCCAAATACATATAATCACAAACTTGTAGTGGTGACCCCGCGTAGTGTAGTCGCCAACGCTCTTCCTGTTTGTGCGAGTGGTTCCGGGTTCGATTCCCTGTGTGGATACCCAGTTTTCCTCATTCACACAAGGCAGATGCCGGGATGGTACCTAATATAATGGTTCCAGTCCGCTTCCTTACATCTTCCTCCCTAATGGCCATAGATACCGAAAGCCCAGAAATCTAAATTCCTGTTCCTAACTTTTAGCATCGTGACTAATCAGATGATTGGTAAATACTACTACAAGTTTACCAACGATCCTATACTTCAGTATTAGAAGGTAATAGAATATTAGAAGGTTTCTAAGGAATTTTGAGTCTTACACTTTCCTTCTATACTCCTTCGTATACTACCGTTGTATAGTAATTTAGGAAGTCTACAAAGTTACTTTTTTTCTCTCTCTCTCTTTCTCTGAGATTGTATACTTGGTGTTTATTCATATTCTCTTGATGGTAAAGCAAAATATTTTCGAAAATTGATTTGCAGGTAATCCGACTTATAATGATTTGAACATTGTTCAGAGTTGGAGGGGAAAAAGTTACAATGACGAATGTAGAAGATAGTAAGAAAGAGCGTTTTAATTTTCCAGAAGTTGTTAAATGAACTTTTATATTCCAACACTTATACCATTATGTAGATTTATGTATGGATTGTGCGAGTCTAAACTCCAGTTTGTATTTTGCTAATGCTTTCTTCTTTATTGTTTTAACTTTCTTTTGGGGGCACAATACCTTGGCGGTAGAGCGCTTACCTCTGCTGCGTGGAGGAGGGGGGGTCTGATTTGACCTCCGACCAGGTAAATTTGTGGTGGATAGCATCGTGCCTGTGGGTCTTCTCGAGGACACTTCCGTTTCCTGTCACATTATCATTCCACCAATTATTTCATCATCATTCACTTGCTTTAATCATTCGTTTTCCTTTGGCTAAAGGACATAATCGAGGGACGTTAAACTGAGATATTTCATTTTAAAAAGAAATTCTGTTGTATGTTGAATGGTGCTTGACAACTTTTCTCCTTCCAGTTATATTTCGAGTCATATTCTATTCATTTCGACAATTGTTGGTCGAATTGAACCGATATGGCATACATGTAGTAAATTAAGATCTCATACAAACTTGTCAGGTGTAACAATTGAAAATAAGCTTTACTACATTGAAGAAATGCCCAAATGTACACTCGTTCATAGCCAATACTATACTGAGTTGAATAAGGTAAGCTATAGTAAACAGTGTTTACACAACACTTCATCGACCATCTCTGGTTTCAACGTTTTTTGCCGTAAAACTAAAACCGTAACAAATAGAGAAAAAAAATTTTGTAACATTTGTCAGCGTCTCAAGATTTCATATCATGAGTATCTACAACACTACCCAAACCAGAAGTGTTTCAAATTAGCCATTTCCGGTTTCAACATTTACCACTGTAGAACAGTAATGGTAATAGCGAGAAGCTTTACTTGCAAACGATGTAGCGTCTGAAGAAAACATATCATTAAAAGACATAATACTCTACCAAAACCAGAAATAGTTGAAATGTACTAGTACTTCCAGTTTCAATATTGATTTCCATACAGAAAAAATATATTAAGAAACATTGTTACTGCAGTCGACTCAGGGTCCCAAGAGTTAAGTTCCATCTCCTATTGTTAAGCCTCTATTCTAACTGAAAGTGGTAGAAATCAACTATTTACGGTTTCAACGTTGATCTCTTCATATAACAAAAGTAGTAATAGATAGAGAGAAGCGGTTTTTGCAATCGATTCAACACACCACCACCTGCAGCAACATACTGAAACCGGAAGTGGTTGAAATTTACTAGAGCTTTCAGTTTCAATACCTACTTTCGTGAGCAAAAACCGTAAGATATATCGAAAAGCAGTGTCTTGATAGAAATTGAGCGTCTCAAGAATGATTTTTATCTGTGTGTTCAAACCGAAAGAGGTGAAAATTTACGATTTTTAGTTAGAACATTGATCGCATAATGGATAAAACGGAAATAGATAGCGAAGGAAGTTTATATAGATTCAGTACCGCAAGAATAAGTTTCACCTCAAATTTTATTGCTCTATTGCAATAAAAGGTGATATACATCAGTTAGCCCTTCTGGTTTCAATATTAATGTCCATTGAGCAAAAACAGTAAGGGATAGCGAGTAATGGCTTTTTTAAATAAAGAATCAGCATCCTGTTAACAGATTCTGTCTTTGATCTTATTCCCCTGTTCAACTAGCTATAGACGTCCTACTGCAAGTTTAAGTATTGAATTCGCGTACTTTGAAAGTTTACCATAGTTCTACATTGTGAAGCGAAACTCATTTGTTTAAATTAATGACACATAAACCAGTATCGTATACCGTGATTTTTTTTTCTTTTTCTTTATTGTCTTAAAGCGTGAAGAACCTCGTATTGTATGGTTGGTAATAATTTTGAAGGTGCTAGTGTTGTTATTCCAACTTCCGTCTGAAATGCGTGTCTGAGTTTAATTTCTATTCTTTTTGTTTGAAGGGAAAGTCTCATGTATCAAAACTATAATAACCCATAGTTTGTCATTTCTGTTTTTTCTTATGAATGTTTTGAAAAACCTGATGTTCAACCATCTTTGTATTAGAAAATGTTACGCAAAATTCCACATTGGAATCTACATATGCATGTACGTGTATTTTTGTGCATTTGATACCTGTGTAATTAATTGCCATTTATGGTTCCTAGTTTTCATTTATTCTGTTATCCGGTTTTGAAAATGTTGCCCTTTGAAGGCACTGAAGATTTAACTATTCAGATGAGCAATTTCTGGGTTTATTTAGAAGACACTAGTTGCGAATGTCTTGATGGATACCATAGATGTCTTGGTAAGATTTTTCTAAATTTATCAGAGTCGTGGCTCATGCGAGAAGCTTTTTACTTGTAATTGGAGTAATTGGATTAATAACTTCACCGATAAAATTGAAATAATTAAGTTTTCCGTAAATGTGTTTATTTCAGGTGCGAGATGAATATCGAACAGATTATGATGGTGGAAGAGGTGGTTATGGCAAGATAATCCAACAGAAAATTGGTACAGTGGCCACAGACAACAGCATGGTTTTTGCAAGATGATAAGTGCTAAATAAGACCGTGAAGAAACAGAAGACTGTGTACTTTATGAATGTGTAAAGTAGTGTTTGGTGAATCATGATCGTGACATTTTCATTTCATTCATCCATTTCTTGTGTGGCAACTTGAAGTATGGATTACAAGAGACAAGTAGACTTTTGATTGGTTTCAATAGTCGTAGACTTTTTTTTTCCTGTATTCTTTCAGCGTAAGATGGATAGTGCTGGTAGTTTAAGATGGAAACTATTTATATTGACAGTTGTAGAAGAAGAAAAAATATTTCGAACGAAAAATTGATTTAGTAGAAGTGAATACTAAATGGATTTGAATGCTTTTCTTCTTTTTTCAGAAATATTAGAATTCAGAAAGGCTAAGTTATAACTAATCATTAATTGTCATACATCCATCCCCCACCTCATATAATTATTATTGGCGTGTAAGTAGAATGTTACCATTTATCATCTTAAGAAAGTTGTGCCGAAATGTGTAAAAATTTACGTTCAACATATTCAAATAATATCCTACGATAAATCAAACGAATAATCATTCCAGTGCAAATATTCGGTTATTTATGGAGAATAGAGTTTAGTCTTTTCCAATTTCGTATTTTAAAATTTCTGGTTAAATTCAGGCGTTGTACTTCAATTGAGTTCGGTGCTTTTTTCATTCAAAGTTTCATGATGTGTAAATGGTATTTGAAAATCTGTAATGATGTTTTGATCAGCTTGTTGATTTTTAAAAATACCATTTCACATGAAATACATGTTCTTTTCATACTTTATCTAAGTGTATTATTTATTTTTCCTTAAGTAGAGAAAGATGATTTATTCAGTTCATTTTGTCTTCTAGTTTCAATAATGTCAAATACTGATTGTGTTGTATATTTTACACCAAACGTTTCTCGATGATGTAACATTGTTTCTTTGTGCATCATTTTCAATACTGTCAAACGTAAAGAGATGAGTAAATAAGTGATAGTATTTTAAATTATTACCTTTTTGGATCAAAAGATCCAATATAACTATTTCAATCAAAAGTTTTCTTCTAGGCCTTATATCTTGAGAACTACATATAGTGTAGCCAAACCCAAACTGTCAGTTAACTCAGTATGATGTGCTTATTCTGTAGAAAATACGAAAACTCGATTTAGGGGCTATTCAAAAATTTTGTAGCTCCTGATCCAAAAACTGATTATTGGCCGAGATCACAATCTTTTGATCCATTTTTTGGTTCCTAACATTCTTGTTTTACAATACTAGAATTACGAAATAATACTTGAAGAGATCAAATAGGTTTATTGCTGTATTGGCGATGCACCTAGGAGGCCGGGAACCGGGTTTTGATTTTCCGTTACTCCAACAGATATCTGTTTGAGATTGAAAACCAGTAGTACAGGGTTACTATAAGTGATACATCAGATTGCTTTCCAAGTATTACACGTGCAATAGTGGTTGATCCATAAAAAGAAGCGGAAGCTTTCTAAGTTGATCATACACTATGAATGTTCTGTATATTTCTCGTTGGTCAGACGTGAAACTGATATTTGAGTCCAGACCATATATTTTGAGCATTCACGTGTTAATGTAATTGTCATCATAGCAACATTCCCTAAGCTTTACCAGTGTTGTTGGTAACGGAGGTACTTACTCGTGGTCCTTAACGTACTCCCAAAGGAAGTTACAAGAGCGTTGGAAAAGAGACCTGATTTGCTATGTGAATATAAGTTGTAATACAACAGGTAGTTACTTGTATCAAAGAAAAAGAAAAGAAAAGAAAGAAAAATATTAATTATTCCTTATATAAATTTATGTCCTCTTTGGAGCCGTGCGGTGGTAGGATGAAGAACACATTCTTTTCAGCCATTCGTAAAAATAGTTCCCTAAACTCTCTATCAGTGGCATTCATAGTTTAAAAAAATTCCAAGGACAGATTTCTATAACCGAGAAATGCGAGGTTTTACAAGTGATACTACGAATTAAATGGTTTTCGTATGATCCTGTGTTTCTGAAATATTTGGAAAACATTATTTTTTGAAGATGAAAATGTAAGGAGAAAATATATGAAGGTAACGTAAACTAGAGGAAATGTTGTTTTGGAAGGCTCGAGAGAAAGCCGAAATTATATAAAGAAGAAATAATCATTTTTAGATAGAAAGAGAGTGCTTGTTTAATTATAGATACACAAGTGTCCAAAACTTAAGCATAATGACTGTTCGAGTACATAGGGCACGAAGAATGTAAACAAGTCAGACCCAATTGAACCACCATATCACACATAAAGGACACACACAGAACAGGCCAAATTTGAAAAAAAAAAAAAAATAGTACAATGGTCACACAACACAAACTCAAAACTTGGTACCAAAATACACATACCACAGAAACACTGTGAGACACACTGGCGGCATCGGAAACAGGTTAATATGGGATATGGTCGCCCAGAACAACCATTTATATCTGGCAACGACGCGACGTTCCATGCTCAAGATCAGGTTGTTAAAGAGCTCCTAGAGTGTCTTGGGGGAAGGCAGCTGCGGACGCGTCGAACACGTCTTCCTAGGGCGTCCCAAGCATGTTCAATGAGGCTTAGATCAGGAGATCGCTCTGGCTGCTCGATACGTTGAATGTCTTCCGTTTCTATGTATTCTTCTACCAGTCTGATTCGATGAGGACGGACATTATCATCCATGAACAGAAATTGTGAGCCTACTGACCTCCTGGAAAACCGCGTATGGGCATGCAGAACCTCGTCTCTGTACCTCTGGCAAGTGATGGACTCAGCATCAGAGATGTGCAAGTCAGTACGACCATTCATCATAATGCCTGCCCAGACCGGTACGTCACAATCACCATATCGATTCCTTTCCATAATGTTCTTGGGATATAAGTGAGTTACCTGTTCGCGCCAGAGCAAAGTGCGATGGGAATCGCTCTGGGAACTGTATCGGGATTTATACGTGAACAGTACGCAGCCCAATTCGTTGGGGGTCCGGTAGTGATCTCGACATCACTGTAAACGGGCCCTTTGTGTGCCTGAGTCAGTAGAATGCATGTTGCTGGTCGTCGGACATACAGACCACTGGCTCTTAGTCTCTGGTACACAATCTGCCGTGACACTCTCAGCCGTGAGTTGTCTTGCTGGCCTGGTCAGGTTCCGACACAGTTACAGATAAGTATCTGTCCTGTTGTGGAGTTGTCACTCGTGGACGTCCTCCGCCGGGCCTACGGCTGATGTCTCCGGTGTCGATAAACTGTTTCCACAACCTTGACATGACACTTTGTGGCACATTGATGGCTCATGCTACTGTTGACTGTGTGTCACCTTTTTCCAAGCACCCGATCATCCCGCCTTTGGTAAACGCATCTAAATGACGTCTTTATGCCATATTCCATTAATCTATTGCCACATTCAACTGAGCAGTGCCCTCCGCTCACTACAGCACTCAACTCACTGTACACACGGAATGCACCTATTTCGAATCAAAGCACTAGTGTTCGATTTCTGTCCATAGGGGACCAGGCAGAGTTTATCATAGCCGATTAAATGCTCCTCATAAACAATACACGCCATCACAATTCCTGTTCTCGCGATGCCTACCCGGACTTTACATGCAACTTCTTGTATTATGTTTGAGTTTTGGACACTTGTGTGTTATCTTGTAGCGTTTATTAGCAAGGAGACCAAATTATCCTCAGCAGTGCGTCCAATCCAACGATGAAGTCATCGTTTAGGTACAAGCTGGGGTGGTGAGGAACCGAATTTAAGTCTGCACGCACTGAACTACGATTTTTCAAGCAAATCTTAAGTGAAGTGATAGGTTCAGAAAATAGTTTACAAAGTCAACCAACTATTTGGTGAATATTTTAAATTAACTTATAAGTGAATTCCGTTCTATACGTTCCAGCATCTGAAGGGTTTTTTACTTCTGGTTTTGTACTGCCGACAGGCAAATTCAAAATAATAATTTAAATTTAATTGGGTTTAATTTTCCAGAATGACGTGGAACAGAGTTTTTTTTTAAAAAAATATTGGAAGCACCTAATTGGTAGAATAATAGATGGTAAACACGAGATCTGGGCTCAATTCTTTGCCAGTTGAGCGATGAGATTTTTGTTTGTAACGCATTTCTATTTTCTAACGATTAATCTGCACAGTCCCTCGCTCTTATAAAATAATACAAATAAGTAATTGCAAAATAGAAATGATAGTCGGATTCGTATTTTTTTTATTCTTAAATAAAAGCAGTCATTAAATGCGCACTTGAAAACCTTACCGTATCATATTTCAACATTGAAATTTTACTCCACTTTACTATCAGAAACTTTCCTTTGAAATATATATAATTGTGTGTGTGTGTGTGTGTGTGCAGTTCCATAAATTGAGAATATTGTTGAGTGTTACAACAACAAAAACAACACACAAAAAAGTTACTTTACGCACTTTTGATTATAACAGAGAAATGAAATAATTTTTAAATGGTATCTACTTGAATATTATTTATCCGTAGTTAGTAGTCTTAAAAGCATCTCCCCTTAACCCAACTATCATTATACACTTCGCAGCAACATTCCTGAGAATTCCAGAATATGGATATTTTGATAGAGCGCATACTAGATCTTGTGTAATTCATTGAACCGCTTAGGTGCCATAGTTCTCAAGCTAGATCGTTTTTACTTCTCTGTTGATGTGATTTCTGCACCTTCTGTATTCCTCATTCCTGTTTGTTGTCTTGAACTGTCTTCTTTTCTCCATCTTTTCCAATATTTCTGCTGTTATCCAGGGTTTATATTGGGTTTTCGGTTCTCTTCCTATGTGCTCGTCGGCTGCTTTTAAAATCCCTGCTTTCATGGCTTCCCATTCCGAGTTGTCATCGCCTGCTAAAGCTACCTTAGGCGTTTCTTTATCGCCGTTGCTAATTCTTTTTTCTTGTTTTCATCTCTTCTTAGCTTGATTATGTTCCATCTTTTGTTTGGTGCTGTCACTCTTTTCGTTTTTAGTCGTAGTTCGCTATTCATGAAAACTAAATGATGGTCTTAGTCAACGTCCGCTCTAGGGTAACTCGTACTGTTCTTCACTTGATTTCTAAATGCTTGTCGGACCAGTATATAGTCTATTTGGTATCTTTCTTTGTTTACTGGTCTTGTCCATGTGTACCTTCTTCTTAGTTGTTGTTCGAAAAGTGTGTTTGTTACAGTCAGATTATGGCTTTTGCAGAACTCAACTGGTCGTGCGCCTCTCGCATTCCTTTCTCCTAGTGTGCGTGGATTTTCTCAGGGTTCTCCCGTTTCCTCCCACTTTTCTTCATTCCACCATTTCATTCATTACTCATCATCAATGTCTCCTTTAGCCTAACCGGCATAACCGTGGGACGTAATACTCAAAGATTTCATTTCATTTCATTTTTCCTTTCTCCTAGGCCGAAATTTCCAGTTGTCTTCTTTCCTTTTTCCGACTACTGCATTCCAGTCACCCACGATGATTAGTTGTCCTGATCTTGAACTTCCATCAATAGTTCTTCTGTTTACTCATAGGTTTCTTCTACTTCTTTATCTGTGTAGCTTGATGTAGGCATATGTATTTGGATTATCGTCATACTCCTCGGTTCGATTGCTATCTTCAACTTTACTATCCTTTCATTGTATCTCCAGCTGCCCATAAATTTCTATCCTATCTTCTTATTCAAGACGAAACCGGCTCTTGCTGCACCGTTTACAGCTCCTGAGTAAATCATTCTGAAATCTCCGCTCGGCATGTCTCCTCCATCAGGCCACGTAACTTCGCTAATTCCGAAGATAACTCTATCCATGCGTTCCATTTCTTCCTTTAGGTTTTCCAGTTTTCCACAGTGTAACAGCGATCGTACATTCAGGTTCCTATCCTGCAGGGATTTCGTTTGATGATGACTGAGGCGGCCCTGACTGCTGGGGACGACCCTCTGTGAAACAGTAATGTCGTATTCCTCAATATTCCATTTTCTTATTTTTCTTTCTATGTTGTTCTCTAGCGACTGAGAAAGGTGGTGGTGTCCCAGGTCCTGCCACCTCGCAGTGAAACAGCCTATTATTGTCCACAATTGAGCTTTGCGTATGTCAACCATCTTCAGCCTCAGTGTGGTAATAGTAGAACTGCTGCTTACTATCATAATCTCTCTCTTCGTCTGGCTCCTACCCCTAGAAACCTGTCCGGCATGGGAAACCCTCTGATAGCGAAGCTATCTCCGGCGTAGCTTTTGGGATCATTAGAGCACGCAACCTCCCCCACCACCGGGGCAAGGTGGAGATATTAAGGAAGGGTTGTGTGACGTAAGAAAAGAAAATATACACAGGAAAGGATGTCGGGCGTTACTGTTGCATACTTGAATAGATTAGTGAATAGTGTAACGAATTAAAATTTAAAATTAAGATAAAGAAAACTATAATTGATTATGTTTTAAAAATGTAAGAAGAAAAGTAACTGTAAAAATTAAATATGACAGTTTCAACTATTATGCAATGAGAGTTGTCTCGAGTTGCAAAATTTAATGCAAATTTTGATCGATAAAATTAAGACCATGGGAAAAGTAATCGATTATTAGTAGAAGTTACTGTTTTCGATCAAAACTGATAATTATTTTTTAAGAAAATCATACAACTGGAAAAAGTAGTGAAAATTATGTATGTTTTAAATGTAACTTTTTGTGTATCTGTTAGTTCTACAAGAAACACAGTTCATACAGTATACCAGGGTGTGTCAAAAGTAATGTCTCCTCGTACAATTTTTCGTAACAAGTAAGGCATTGTTGATGTATGTTGTATATTACACCTTGGCATGTTTACTGTTTGTTTCAGATTGACTAAATAACGCCATATTTTGGAGACATGTGATACACGTGTGCTGTGATTGAGTTCCTGGCAAAAGTTTACACCTTTGTAGAAATTCATAGGAGGCTAATAAATGTCTATAGGGACACTGTAGTGGACGTTAAGAATGTCAGATTTTAAATAAAGACGTTCAAAAGAGGAAAGATCGATATTACAAATAAAGCGGCAGCGGAGTCCATCGGTATCACAAACGCCGGGTAAATGAATTGATTCAAGCAGATTGGCGCATCACAAGCAAGGAGCTAGCAGCCGTACTTAACGTGTTTTTTTTTGTGTTTGCTTAGGCCCTAATTTGTGGTTAGAATTCCATATTGTGTGCTACATGTGTTTTCAAAGAACTGAAGACATTAGTAACAACACAAGCAATTGCCAAGATGGCGGGTGTGTGGCGCCATTTCCACCATAAAACCTGCTTTGGCACCATCTGACTTTTAGACTTCTTTAGAGTTCTGAAGGATCACTTCTTTGGAACATAGAACAAGGTTCAACGATGTGGATAGGGTGAAATAAGCTGTCAAAACATTGTACAGACCAGTTTACCACCATAGATTTGACACTTGGTTTTAACGTTGTTGTAGATACATTGAGCTGAACGATGACTATATGAAACAGTAAGCATATGTAGAAGAGACTTTGATGTATAGTTTATTCTGACTGACGCATTTTAAAGATCTGAGATGACAAGAGACGTAAATTTTGATACCTTCAAAAGTTCTTGCGGAATATATATGTCAGTCGGTTTTCGAGAAGAAATAACGATACAGATTTTTATAACGATTATTATCAATTAAAAATTAACTCATGCAAAATTAAATTGATTAAATTGTAAGTTACCAAATTTTTAGCTAATTAATTTAATCGCTAATTTTGAGGGGGCAATTACAAGCTTGCACTGTTTATATTCAATATGTCTGGCTGTGACACATTTGTCTGAATTTATTTTCTATATCCTGATGACAAGACATTCAATTTTGAAAACTATTTAGTTCGTTCAATAATGATTGGTACTCCCCCCTATAACTGGTGCCAGTAGCAGTTTGAAATGTTTGTTGATGAATGCATTAAGATGGACTATAGTACTAAATGGTTTTGTTCTTTCCGTAGGTAGTACATTGTAGCAGCAGTTGTTCCAACTTGCCAGGACGCTGGTGGACAGCGAAAAGACAGCATGGAAGCAGACACACATGGGCAACGGTGGGCAGTGTGGTTTCTCTGGAGAGGAGGAGTGAATACTTCAGACATCCATAACAAATTATTAGCCGTATGTGGGACACAGCACCAAGTCGCAGATCCGTGTTTTATTGGATATCCGAATTCAAAGAAGGCAAAGACAGTGCTGCCAAAAAAACAGCAACTGCACGCAGACCAAGCAATGCCGCACAAGTGAATGATTTGATAATGGAGCACAGGAGAATCACGTTTGATAAACTAGAGGAAGAAACAGGTCTATCACGGGGTTCTTTCTACACTATCATTCATGAGGATTTGAAGCTGCACAAGTTGTGTGCTTAATGGGCGCCTCATGATTTCACCGTTGCACAGAACAAAAGCGTATGGAGATTTGCCAGCAGTTGATGCAACAGTACAGTGAAAATCCGACCGAGTTCTTTGAGCGTCTGGTCACCGTCGACGTAACTTGGTTCCTCTACGAGACTCCAGAAAAGAAACTCCAGTCCATGTAATGGAGGCATACTGGAAGCCCTTGTCCCAAGAAGGGACGGATGGGACTATTCGTGCGGAAACAAATGGCGACCGTTTTCTGGGATCAGGAAGGGATACTGCTGGTGGAATGGCTTCCTCCCAATACGTCCATCGACAGTAAGAGCTACTGCAGTTCACTGCATAGACTCCGCCGACGCATTCAACAACGCCAACAAGGAAAATGGGGCCGTGGTGTTCTTCTTCAACACGACAATGCACAGCCACTTGTCAGTCGCCAGTCAATTGCCATAATGCATGAACTAGGGTTTAGTATACCGTCGCATCCTCCATATTCGCCTGATCTGGCTCCTAGCTACTATGCTTTATTCGACACAATGAAAGAGGGCATGAGAGGTAAAAAGTTCAACACAAATGATGAACTCCACACATTTGTCTGCCAGTGGCAGAGAGATATCCCCAAAGAATGGTTTGTTACACAAATAAGGAAGCTTCCAGAACGGTAACAAAGGTGCATAGACATTGCCGGGGAATGCCTCTAAAATAAACTGTAATCGTTTGTTCAATAAATGGTTCCTGTGAAAACAAATTAATTGTAGTGCCAATCATTTCTGAACGCCCCACGTATTATATATAATACTTTTATATTATATATAACACTTTTGTATTATATATAATATGTTTTGCTCATAACTACATACTATGTAAGTGTGCCCTGTTGTGATAAGTTGCTAATGTGCTTGGCCCTGAATTGTATCTCCAGTGGGAGTTCCTGCCTCGGATACAAATCTCAGTAATGAGTCAGATCCTATTGTAAGTTGTATATATACCCTTTGTCTGAAAGCATTGTTAAATGTCATTCAGTACAGTAGAGTCACTAAAACTCGGTACTCGATAACCCGGTAGTCCGGATAACTCGGCCACACCCTGGCAGGGCAAAAAAAGAAAAAAAAAATCCGCGCGCAGCCCCGTTCAAATATTTTTCTGAGATTTGTCTTAGCAGGTAAATTACTGTGCAGTGTGTATTCATTAATTTTCATGTATAATAAAGGCTCTATATCTTCATCAAGTATGTACTTTTCCTTTGTTTAAGGGTGATTGGGTAGTTTATTCTCTGTTGTATTCTCAACCAACCAATACATACAAGTACAGTACTGTGTTTTCTGAGGAACAAGGTGTACACTCATATCCAAAGTTATTGTCGCTTGTCTATAAATATATTGTAGGAATATAATTTGATAACTAATTCGCCCGGTATTTCTTATAATGTTAGTATGTGTATAATCGGCAAAGACATGTATGTGGAAAGTTTCATGTCAAAAGAGCAGTAAATAAGAACAATAAAACGAAAATAAAACTTTCTTGTCCATTTAGCAATAATTTGTTTTACTCATTCTAATTTTCCTACTTATAATTCTTTTCCTATGAAACCTATCACAAATATACATTTCCCTATTATACACATAGTATCAGTATTAAAAGTACTCTGCAAAATCATTATCAAATTATTACAAATCATTATCAAATTATTCTTACAAGAAGACAGTTATAAATATGCGACAATCATTTTGAACATGAGTGTACAAGATGTACAATGAGTTGGAAGAAAATTGTGTAACGGTCTCCAAGATACGGAACTGCAGGGGAGTATGAAAGTTCAAAACATGGGGCGAGCGTCGCGCCAAGCAGCTCATGACAGCCAAACGAACTATCAGTGTCCGGGAATTACGTGACCAATACAATGATGGATGCACAACACCCATATCCCACACAATTGTACGGCGAACACTGGCACGCATGAAGTTCTACAGCAGACAACCCACTCCTGTCACCGTCGGCCTCGTCGCGCTTGGGTACAGGAATACGCTAATTGGAACATGGATAATTGCAAAAGGGTGTGTTAGTTCGGTAAATTACGGTTTGTGCTACCTCTCGGACTGTCGTGTGCATGTCTGGCGCCAACAGCACGAAGCTATGGACCCCTCGTGCATGGTGGGTACTCTAGAGGTAGGTGGGGGCGGCTGTCTGGTTTGGGGATGCTTCTGTTGACATGGACTGGGACCGTTAGTGTGCATGGACCACAGTGAGACATCCGTTATATACCTGCAGGTGTTACAGAATCACGTACACAATACAATGCAACACTTCTACTCACATGAAGACGGCATTTTCCAGGAAGACAATGCATGGTGCCACCAATGGTTGTACTTGCTTGGCTTAAGAAGCATTCCATGGAGCTGCAGCATATGAATTTGCTCCCTATCTCACTGAATCCTAATCGTATAGAACATTTATGGATGTTGTGGAACGAGCTCTTCGCACCATGATCTCTGCTCCGACATCTATGGGCTCATTATGGGGTACCATCAGCAATGTATGGTGTCAGATCTCCGTGGAAACATGTCAGCAACTACCAGAATCCATGCCACGCTGATTCCAGGCCGTTCTCTGAGCAAAAAGGTGGATCAACTAAGTATTAGGTAGATGGTCGCAATTCAGTGAGCACTTAGTGTAGGGCTACATGGTTAGCACCTACCTGAGGCGCGATAGACCAAACTTTGATTTCCAATAGGAGTTCATATTCCGATCCCATTTTAAGGTGTAGGTCCACGTCTCATATAGCCTAGATGCTTAAAGGGACACTAAATTGCAATCCAACCTACCAAGAACATCTTTGATTATTATAAGTCAATAAATCCTAAGACAGAAGGTAAACTCGTATTATGGTAATACCGATACGGCAGTTCGGATTTACTGCCCACTCGGTTAGACCTTTGAGTAGCGCCGAAGTAGTTTGAACCAGAAATTAAAATAGAGCATAACTAAGATTGGTTTGTATTGTGTTAAGGCGAGAAGGTGTTTCGTGTCAACATATTTGAAATAGAAACATAGCTATTCGTGATAAGTTGCTAACGAGCATCCCTTCTTTGTGGGTGGTCCTGAATTTGATTCTCAATGTGGACACCGTCCAGAATGAAAGCCCAAGTACTGGTTTGGATTTCACTTCAAGCATCGGTTCCGCAGTATATAGCGTCTCTGCTGAATGTTCAACTTTAATAGAAATAGAAATATTGATAATAAGAAACAGAAACCTTGATAATTGAGGAAAAGTAGGTTTCTCCTCAAATTTAAATATCTATAAGTCCAGTGGAAATAATTTTTGAATTATGTTTTCCCTATGACTTTAGTTCTCTGAAACATGTGACGAAATTTTAGTTCATACTTAAAGTATAATGAATTCCAAGGTATCAGACACTACTACTCTTCCGGCTAAAAGTTTTGTTGAATCTTACGCTTATCAGTTATATGCCACGAATCTACAAACCATTCGTGGAATGGATAGTTCAGAGTCCGCAGTGGTCATTTTTCACTATGAATGATCTATTTTATTTTATTTGTGATTTTTTTTAAACTTTTAGTTTTTGTGTCTGTGAGTGTTATGTTTTCTTTTATTGCTGATTTTTTAAACTTTTATTTTTTGTATGTGTGTTTTACAGGGGCGGCTTTATAGCGTACTCACAAAGTCACGTACCGTCCCAATAAATACAAAGAAAAATAATTTTAAAATACGGACATTTGTACTTGTATACCAATGAGGAACGACCAAAGGAAAAAATAATTATTTTATTATGAGTTTGCAATCCTGATTGATGTCTATGAAAGTTTTGCAACATAAGTCACCATAATTACTACTCTCTGTTCACGTGTTCTGGCTTGGCTCTCTCTAGCAATTATTAGCCTCACAGAGCAGCCCTTTAAGCACTTGCCCTTAGTACAATGTAATCGCACATTTTTTCGTAATGGAAAGAAAATCTGTTTCGGTGGGCAGAGGGACCGCGGGACAAGAGGAAATAAGGCGGAGCGTAAGCTCTGGCTATGCTTACGTACTCAATCCGAGTGAAGTAGGATGGATTACAATAGTTCCGTTTCTCGCACACACACATGAAAGGATAGCTCATATGTATCAAAGACGAGACGAATCCACAGTAGAATTTCGAAACAGTTTGTTTGCGACAGTCATATTCAAATTATTTCTTGAACTGCATTTTAACTTGAATCACCACAAGTGAAAGCAAACGTGCAAAGCCATAGATTATGTAAGCATTGTGTACTTGTGATTCGAAATTATAAAATAGAGAATAGTCAAGTGCCAAGTCATGTAGAGTAGGTTTAAGGTGGACAATACTCACGGGAGTCAGCAAATTCGATCCCTGATAGACTTGCGGAACTTCATGCATATTTTAAAGCTTCCTTGTGCGTATATGGTTTGCAAACGCGTCTTCAGCATGGAATACTAGGGTTCGATTCTCGATAGGAACACGCGTGATTTAGTCTACGTCTTGGTGCTGGAAATCAATGGTCAAATGAATGAGTTATTTTGTTTAGAAATGATTGAATACATGCTTGTTTTAATGTATCATGAAAATATTAACGTGTTTCTATTTTAGAAGGAAGGAAATTAAACATTCTATAAACGATGCTAGTTAACTTTTCACTATTACTTCGTGGGAGACCCTGATTCGATTCCTGGCAGAAGCTCATGTGATCCCCGGATCCCACGTTAAGCTGTAGGTCCACGTCTCATATAGCCTCACTGCTGAAAGGGGCGCTAAATTAAAATCAACTCAAACGAAATTCACTATTACTTTTTATAGCAGTTTCAAATTACACTCCTATATATGTATGTACATATGTTAATGGGTATGTATGCGGATGATTTTTACAGTATCAATTGAGAGGGCGGCACGGTGGCTCAGTGGTAGAATGTTCATCTCTGATGCGATGAGTCCTGGTTTGATCCCTGTCCACGCGAATTTGTAGTGTACAGCATCATGTCTGTGGGTTTCTCCCACATTTTCATTCCATCAATTATTTCAAAGCCTCCATTAGGCTAAAGGGCAGTACCATGGAACGTACAACTAGAAATGCAATTTATTCACAGAATCGATTGAGAAAATTGAATTGAAAGCAACGTGTTTTTCACTTCTTGAATAATTCGATTTTGTGCTGGTGTATGTAAAACATGTTGGATATATGATTATACAATGGCAAATTTTCCTCTTAATATTTGTACCTAATATCAAAAATTTAAAGAATTCCTTCAAAGTAAAACATCGACGGAGGCTCCGAAACCAGAGGATGATTTTAAGACTGGGGAAGGGCGCAAAGTAAGTTTCACTACCATTGCCGATGTGACTTGTAGAGCCGCTTCTGGTGTTTTAGTGCAAACAATAATGTGGAAAAAAATTCTTCATTCACATTGATACCTTCAAATCCTCAATTTCCCAATCAAGGTAGTCGTTGATCTTCCCGCCTCTTCCAAGAACGTTTTTCCGAGCCTATGAACTTCTAGCATCCAGAATATTATGTGCTGTAAGAATGCCACTAGCACTGAGTGAAAGAAATTAAGGAAATCTCTCATAACTTATCATATCCAAAGAGAATAGCTCTTACAAAGTTTTAATTTTTGAGCATGTTTTCTGTATAAACAAATATTCAGCGCGCTGTTTCGGGTTCGATTGGACCTATTGCAATAAAGATTAAATGAAATCAGTCTAGATAGCCACAATAATGGGTCAGCATATTACTCCCGATGCTTGCTGTCTAGTTGAGGGTGCGCAGTCTTTGAAATCTTCCTAAGCAGTGGCTGTAACCCTTCATAAGATGTAATTCATCCCAAGGCGTTGAATTAACTGGCATGTTAAATATGCATACTCGGACAGATACATACGACATTATGCAATTCTGAATTATAAATCTTAAAGAAAGTATTTCATATGAACTACTTTGTAAGCTTTGATTTAGCAACTAATAGCAATTTCCAACTTCCTTTCTCCGAAGTACAGCTATGTCAAAAGAAGTTACTCTTCCCAGTATAATTAAAACGTATAGCGAAGATTTATGTAATTATCTATTATCTGGCTTACATTTTATCAAATTGTTAGATATCACTTTCACATACAAAGTAGCAACGCATCGTAACTCATACCCGAGAATTTTTCATTTAACTCTATTGGATTGAAATCGGAATTGCTTTAGAGAAGAAATATTTAGAGAGCTTCGAAATATGGTGTTGGAGGAAGATGGAGAAGATAAAATGGACAGAGAGAGAGCAACAAACGAAGATGTTTTAAAATGGATAGGAGAGAAGAGGACTCTTGTAGCCACCATCCTTCATAGAAAGGCCAATTGGATTGGGTACATCTTGGGAAGAAATTGTGGAAGGGAAGCGAGGAATAGGAAGAAGAACACAGCTGATCGATGATTTGAAAGATAGGAGAAAATATTGGGAGTTACAAGAAGCTGAAGATCGAGAAAAGTGGAAGAAACATTTCCAGGCCCAAATCTAAAATTTTTAAAAAAAGAACATCCTCATTAGTCCCAGGACTTGCCGAAAGGCAGACAACTTAATAATAATAATAATAATAATAATAATAATAATAGAATTCATTTTATATGTAGACCTGTAAACCTATAATCCTTATTATGATCATGTGAGCGCGCCTTATAAGGTTAGTGCGTTCGTGCGTTACTACACGTGACAACTATTGAACAAAAGCGGATTTCAGAAGATAGGTATAACGATTATCTCCTCCGAGTTCGTTAATGTAGTCAATCCGTTAAAGTTTGCATGGGTAAGAGTGGTTTTAATGGTGACTATCATCTCGGCCAAACTCGTTAATGGAGTAACTCCGTTATCTTCATTATTAACGGTGACTAATAATGGCTATCATCTTAGCCAAGTTCGTTAATAGAGTCAATCCGTTATCTTCATGATTAACGGTGGCAAGTAGTGGCTACCGTCTCGGCCGAACTCGTTAATGAAGTCAATTCGTTATCTTCATAGCTAATGTTGACTTTAATAGTGGCTATCATCTCGGCTGAACTTATTAATGGAGTCAATCTGTTATTTTCATGGCTAATTTTGACTTTAATAGTGGCTATCATCTCGGCCGAACTTCTTAATGGAGTCAATCCGTTATCTTCATGGTTAATGGTGACTTTAATAGTGGCTATCACCTCGGCCGAATTTCTTAATGGAGTCAATCCGTTAAAATCTTCACTGGTAACGGTGGTTATCCATCTGTTATTCATTCACAAATGTACACTTCACTTGATCGTCTTTATTGACTGTAGGAGAGTATATTCATCCTTAACTTGAATGCCAGATATTATGTTCGTCACGATGCAGAAAATTCTATGAGATATATCAATGGAACAAGACTGGATGATAGAATCATTCGAACGGATTGGGATGCAGGGTTTGTAGAAGGACGCCAGTACGGAAGAGGCAAGACTGGAGGACAAGTAAGTTTGATGTATGGATATGTGATTTGTAATAATAAGAAATTAATAACAGTTTTTTTTAAATGAAAATGCAGCTGGTTTTTTTTTTCTGTAATGTGATGAGAGTTGATTTACAAATTAGTAAAGGGTGTTCAAAGTTAAGTATTACTTGTAATTTGCTAAATAAACCCACTAAAAAATGGAAGTAAAAGTGATATCTTTAATATTGGAAAGAAAATAACACGTGTTCCGATTAGCAGTGAAAGATGATGTTCAGACAAGCGACTCCGTCTGAACTGGGGCAGGCAATTCGTCCTTTGTTAAAATTTTCGATGACATTTGCGTTTAACCGCATGTCAGTTGTTGTGGCAGAAGCGATAAGATTTTAATTCTTTAAGATTCTTTATGTGATCTGACGCCTTTAGATTTGTTCTAGGGATTTATAAGAACAAGGTATGTCAATAATCCACAAACAACCCAGGACCTTAAGGGTAACATTATTATACCTAGCGGAGTACTTGACGTGCGCTTAAGCGCAAATATCATTGAAAATTTTAACAAAAAGAGTGATTGCTTGCTAGTGATGGGTCTAGAAGGTAAAACGTGGGGGATCAGCCAGAACCCACACTATGATAGGTATATATCATGAGTTTACTATAAAATTTTATAAATACAGTAATAGCTTAAATTATTTTTGTCATTCAAAAAACTGGAGAGACCTGGGTCCCCGACCCTGGCTAAATCCGCCACTGTTGCATGCCGCAATTTTAGAAGAGGCCGCTTGTCTGACACCAACTTCCATTGTTAACCGGAATATTCCAAGTCTTCACATTATTTTGTGCGTTTATTTAACAAATTGAAAGTGACATTGAAATTTTGAACCCTATAGAATACCTTAGTAACGCAGAAGTTGCTGGTAACTTAATAAGGCCTTGGGTTGAAGGCAAAGCTATCGTCTAAAGCAACGATGACAAAATGGCGGCACGCGGACCGCATCTGTCCTGCGAATATGTTTCATCTGTTCCGAGAACAAATATAGAATTTGTTTCCTTTCTTAACTCCACGTGTAACAGGAAGAGTATAACTGGCCATCATCATATAGCTGAATAAAGATTTTAACTGTGATAGTATTTTCTTTAACCTTTTAATTACCAAGCCCATTCTCCAAGGTAAGACGGCTGGTAGTATCGGACCTAGCTTTTAGGAAAATGCACATTTCTTAGAATGACTTTCAAATGTTCGTAGCTCATGCCCTTAACTGACCTTAGGTACATGAAACAAGAAGCAGGAGACGCAGATTTGGTGAATGGAAAATGATCTCCAAAATGGTTCTTATTTATTTCTGGCTTATTAATCAGCCATCATACGTCAAAACTATAAAATCATCAAATTGTATTTGCCCTAAATCAGTAGAGTATGCAGGAATTTATTTCGAGATTGGTCCAAACTTAATATGAGAGTCTTTTATATTAAAATCCCTATAATTGCCCCTAAAATTAGGCTAAATTTACACAAAAATCGCAATTTCGAGGAGGGGGGTTTCGGACCCCCAGGACCAACCTCCTGCTTATGTCTCTGCCCTAAATACATATAAAAGCTAACCTGAAGTATCGTGACTAATCGGATGATCGATAAATACCACTAAAATTCTAACCGTAATCACACAATTATTATCTGATTACATTTTAGTATTAGAGTGTAATACATTGCTAAGCAATTTTGAGGCATTGCTAAGCAATTGCTAATAACACATGCCTCCTCCGTACACTACTTTTGTATACTAATTTAGAAAAATCTTGTAAAATGTTTATCTTTCTCGGAATGTGTACTTACTCTGGTGTTTATCCATATTCTTTTGATGGTAATGTGAAATGTGTTCAAAATTGATTTCCATGTGGTTTGATTATAATGGTTTGAATGTTGGTCAAGTTGAGAACTAAAGCTTTTTTTTTTTAAAAAAAAAAAAAAAAGTTACAATAAAGCTTTTAAAAAAATTACAATAACAAATGTAGAAGGCAGTAACAAGGGACATTGTATTCTTGGAGAAATTGTTAAAAAATCAACTTCTGTATTCCAACTTCTGTATTGTAGCATCACTCAGATATGTGGATGGACTATACCAGGATAAACTCGAGTTCATATTTTTGCTAATCCGTTCTTCTTCATTTTAATTTTGTGTTGTTGTATGTTAAATAATGCCTGACACTTAACTTTTCTCATACCAATTATATTTCGAGTCATACTCGATTCATATGGACATTTGTTGACCGAATTGTACGGATATTTCATTTCAATTTATTCATTTCATATAGAATTTGTTTCTTCTTAACTCTACGTGTAACCGGAACCATGTATAAGCCGAAATAGTATACAGGTAGTAAATTAAAATCTCAAAGAATCATACCAGTGTATAGATCTATATTGAAGTAATGCTCTAGTATACACTCGTTCATTGTCGATACTGTACTAAGTGAATTGAATAAAATAGATTTTAATAGGCAGTGTTTACATAACCGAAGACAGCTAGAACTTAGAGATTCGAAAATTAAATTTACATTGGAAAGGAAAGAAAATAAAATCATTACCTTCTTTGATTTTTTAATTTTTGTAGAATTGACAACAAATTCCAGACCGAAATTTAATTTCCAGAAACATTCAATAGAAGATTAAAAGAGCACTTAAGGGGGTCCCGTGAGGAGAAAGAGGCTATTTCTGGACTATCGAAGCATTTGCAGAAAACTAAACATACAACACAGGATTTCAAGGTTCTACGAATGGCTAAAACATACTGAAAGGAATGTTTCATTATGACGAAAAATCCAGTATTAAATCCCGAAAACGGGAATTTAGATAAAGATTGGAATTACATCACAAATTTCATCAACAAAAATTAACCAGTTCAACAGTTTCACATGTCTTTATTGTATAAAAGATCTTTCCTAGTAAGATAGGGAAATCGGCCCTTGATCGAAATTGGGTCGTTATTGACTCAAAATGTTAGTTTTAGGTGTAAATGTGAACATTTTTTCAAAAAAATCGAATTTTTTAAAATTTTCTTTTATTTTATTTATTTATTTATTTATTTATTTTTGTGTGTGTGTGTGTGTTGAAAATTTCAAAAACACTTAAAAAAAATAACTGAGGCGGACACATCGTTGATTTTTTGTTTAAAAAGTTGTAATACTTTTAGGTGTAACGCATATTTTTTTCAGGGTCTGAAAGTGATGGCAGCATTGTCAAAAAAATATATATAATAAAAATAAAAATACAAATGAAAAAGAGTTTTTTCACAGTCTTGTAACTCATTTTAGGACCCTCAAGGTCAAAACTTCGAACATTTCTGTGCCAGAGTTCACGATTTTCCTTTCTCTTTCGTCACTAATTTATTTAAAACAGGCTCTAAAGTTGAAAATTTTCCAATCAACAAAGACAGCGACAAAGATTGAATGAATTATCGCAAATTATGTGGTGTTTGGTTTTTGATTTGTCCCCATTATCAGACGATATTTATGTGTACTTTATTGCTTTGTATGTTAAAATAAATGAATATGTATAATAAATATTATACATAATGTGTGTATGTAATATGAAAACACATTGATATAGCTCTAATGCAAATATCGTTTTCTCTTGAATGTGTTTTTGTTTTCATTTTTCAACTCTTATACTTTATTTTTGTACATTAAAGCTTTAACTTCGTAATTCTTGAATTTATAATATTAAATGCATCCAAAATTTCAAATTGGAAAAGCACAACTTCAATTGTATATAAAATAGATATCAAATTCATCTGTTAAAGAAGCATTTTAATAAATAACCGGCAAACTTGGGAAAAATTGCAAAACGAGGTTCGGTACCTTAAAATATGTGACAAGGAACGTTTCAAAGTACTCTTTTTAAATATAAAGTTGGATTCAAAGTTTTGATATTGAGGGTCCTAAAATGGTCAAAAACTGTGAAAAAATTATTATTTTACAATGTTCCCATCACTTTCAGACCCTAAAAAATATATATGTTGCACATGAGGGTATTATATCATTTTGAACACAAAATGAGTAATGTCCCTTACTTTTTTTTTCTTTCTTTCTTCGGTTTTTTCATTCCATTTCTAATTGTGAATACATATGTGATAAATATGAATACCGTTTATTCTAGCTTTGGAACGTCTTTGTCCTAAATTAAAGTAAAATCTGACCAAGGCAAATCACTTTTAATAAAAAATAGTGTTACAGTTTCGGAAATGTATCACAAAATCTAAATGCCACAGCTTATATATCTCAGAAGATGGGAGGAGGTAATTTCTAACTAGTAAGAACGAGTGAGATCCTTCCTTTCCATTTTCAACAACATTTAATTGTATACACATCTCGATTTTAATTATGAAACTTTTACTTTTTTCAAAAATGTTATCTTAGTTGGACACTTGTGCCTCTCCACGTACTTTAACACTTGTGCTTTTATGCTCTAACCACTTTCTCCACAAATCATGGATATTCAGTCCACTATTCCAGTTCATCATTTTCTCTTCTCTTCATATCCATTCAACTTCTTTCCATTTTCTAATAATGCTTCTTCTCTTCTCAGTCTATTTTGTGTCCTGTTTTTCTCACATTCTTATATTGCGTTATTATTTCTCTTTAATCTAACGTAGTCCTTATGTTTAATCCTTTCTTCTAACTTCTCCCTTGTTTCTCATATATAACTCATTTCTCATTCTTTGCACCGAAGTCTATATACTACCCCTTCTTCACTTAAATCTGTTTTTCTTCTCTTCCTTTTCAATAAATCTAATACTCTCCTACCTACTCCCTTTTCTGTATCTACTTACTCTTACTTTCTTCAATAGCTTCTTCAGGACTTGTTTCTTCTCCTATACTTTCCATTTCAAGCTATCTTTTCTTGTTTTTCTCGCTTTCTTTTCCTTTTTTCTAGCTCTTTTTTCTTAAACTTTGCTCTGCTGTATCCGTTCTGCACTAATAAACTATGGAACATCTCTATCTTCCTGCTTTCATCTTCACTGTCTATCATTTCTGTCCTTTTTCCATATTTCTAATAAAATTCCTTTTAGTCCTTTTATTTACTTCCTTCTGTGACAATACACATTTGCTGAGCATTCTTTCCTGTATCACGTTGTTTTGAATCTCCCTTCTGTTGTTATGTTCAAATATTTGATTTTATCGTCTTCCTCTAGTTCCACCTGTAGACTTAATCTTTTTTTCTTTATCTTCAGGGGCCGCGGTGGCTCAGTGGTAGAGCGTTCACCTCTGGTGCTAGGGGTCCCGGGTTCGATCCCAGCCCCCGCCAAGTGAACTTTGTGGTGGACAAACACCGTGTGCGTGGGTTTTCTCGGGGTTCTCCCGTTTCCTCCCACTTTCTTCATTCCACCATTTTCATTCATTACTCATTATCACCGTCTCCTTTAGCCTAACCGGCATAACCGTGGGACGTAAAACTCAAAATTTCATTTCATTTTCTTTATCTTCAATCCTTTTCACAAACTACTCAAACCTGTGTCGTCACTAATCTAATCATTTTGAACATTTTAATTTTCATCTGTTCTCACTCCCATAACGATGGGGCTAAACTTGGACTTAAAGGACATCCGGAGTGTCACTATTCATTTCAGCCGCTCAGTAAACACACACTAATATAAAGTCTTATCGACTATTTTTGCATGTCATTCTTCTCACCCCCACCCTTAAAGGTGCTACTGCTGTCTTATCTCACAGTATTTTCTTCCAGATTGTAAGTCGTATGTGTACTAAGTTTGGTTGAAATTGCTCCAGAGTTATAGAGGAACATATATATATATATATAGGGTGTTTAATAAGTAATGGTCATAAATTAAACCGTAGATAGTACATGCCAAAACTAACAAAAAAGTCTTAGTAAACATGTATTCGCAAACGCTTCGTAACGGAGATAGGGGCTGTCGAAAGTGTGGGAAAATGAAGTTTAGAGACGAATATCTCAAAAAGTATGAATCGGACAGAGGGCGGTCCAATGGATGACTATCGAAGTCAGACATGCGCTATGCAGAAATGCATGGTTGATAACTGCAATGCGCGCGCAAGGGATTCCCCAAAGTAACGGACGGATTCCCGGGAAATTGTCCAAGGAAAAGGGGCTCGAGATGAACATCAAGGGCGAGTCTATCCACCAGTAATTCATACGTCGTGGTACCATGTCAAAATCTCGAAAAGATACAAAATGCCGCACAATGTTTACGTGCCGTGTGTGGTTGCATAACCAACAGGGAGTGAGAGAGGCAATCGAAGAAAAGTGGTGGTGCATGTTCTGAACTACTTCAGAGCACATTTCTAAGACGAATGCACATGTACAGGGTAGTCCTTTACTGTACCAATACCAAGGTAAAACAAACGATGCGCGAACATGAATGGAATGGCCGAAAGGAACACTGGTAGAACATGCAAGCCAGCTGGAAATACTGAATCGGGGTTGCAACAGACGTTGAGCTCACCTTGGGTGCATGATGTTACGGGTTCAAATCCGCTGAAGTGCCCACTGAATGCAGTGGTTCTGATCTCAGATTTTCCAAATCGTAAGTCCCGTCCTTCGAAACTCCTAAGCTCGTTTAAAACATCAATAACTCAATCAATCGAGCGCCTGTAGGTTGCTCATTATTTGGTTCATCCTTTGTACGTATACGTAAAGAAAAAAAAAACTGTGCACGCAGTTCTGTCAATCAGCTGGTAAACCAGGAAATATGGAATGGAAGAACACTACATTATTTCGATTACAGACTTGAATTGGAAACACGCTTGCCTTTCCACGTTTGTTTGTTATGTTGCCTGAAGGGTTCTGCTGCAGGTCTACATGCTTTCGTTGTACCGGAGTAGTCGCTTGGGAGGATGATTTAGAGTGTAGAGGTTCGTTGTCTTCACTTGTCTTTCTTGCCTACAGTGAATGTAGTAGTTCTGTGTGTTGAAGAGGTGTCAAACGCGCGTGCCTTTACAGTGTTGTGGATGTACTTACTTCATCGTATTGCGGGGAACAGTGCAATAGTTTCAGTAGTGTTGCAAAGCCACGGGGATACTATTGTGCAGTGTTAATTAGTGCTATTAATGTGTTGCTAAATTATTGTTTGCCTTGCCATTGATACAATGTACAGTAATATTGAGTATGCTGACATGCACTTTATGTACGGCAAAGCAAACGGGAATGCGGTAGAGGTCGTTAGGTTATATCGCGAGACTTTCCCTACGAGACAGCAACCAGACCGAAGAACATTCCTCAGAATACATCAGCGGCTACGAGAACATGGGAGCTTTACACATTGTTCCAGGCCGGGAAGGCCAAGGACAGTACGTACCCCTCAATTAGAAGAACGCGTACTACAGGCAGTGGACGAAAACCCAGGAATGAGCACAAGACGTGTGGGACTTGCCGAACGCGTATCCAATGCTCTCGTATGGCACATTCTCCATGAACAGCAGTTGTACCCATAACATCTGCAACGTGTCCAACCTCTGCCCTCCCACAGACTTTCCCACGAGAATGCAGTTTTGTCAGTGGCTTCGCAGATAAATTACTGGCAATCCTCATTTCACTGATGACGTCCTATTTACTGATGAAGCACAATTCACCCGGAATTGCATTGTTAATTTTCACAATTCTCTTGTATGGGCCCCTAAGAATCCACATGCAATAGTGGAGTTAGGACATCAGCGTAGGTTTTCCTTAAATGTGTGGGTAGGACTCTCAGGTGATCAGCTCGTAAGACCATTCTTTCTTCCTAATGCAGTCTCATATTTGGATTTTTTCTCCAACACGGTTTGCCGCTTCTACTCGAAGATATACCTCTCGATAGGCGTCAGCGACTGTGGTTTATGCATCATGGAGCGCCAGCACATCTCTTTAATCGTGTCAGAGAACATTTACATGCCCAATTCGGACGAAAGTATATAGGACGTGGGGTTCCTATTGCTAGGCCACCGCGCTCCCCGGACTTAAATCCTTTTGATTTCTTTTTTTGGGGCCATGTGAAATTGCAAGTTTATTTTACCCCTGTTGCAACATTAGAAGACCTTCGAGAAAGGGTGGAACAATATTGCGGACATATTCAACAGGATGCTGACACGTTATCACGAGATCTTTGCGAAAACGGGTACGAGCATGCATTCGCATGAATGGACGACACTTCCAACATTTACTTAAATGATAGAGGTACGTTAATTTCTCATGCATTTCTTCTGTGGTTACACATCTGGGTATTTACTGTTTACCTTATGATTAATGCTGTACACATTACCAACATGACGATTTTTGTTTGTTGATATGGAGAAACACGACATGTCCATCATTTTTGCTTGTTGTAATACACTTACGCGTTCAACATGCGGAATGTTTCAGATTCGCCTCCCATATACTCGAATGTTTTTATGCTTTCCCCATTGCAATCCAGTTTGCGGATATTCGTTACGTTAACTGCTTAGCACATAATGCTTCATCAGTGCCTTGCATACCGTTTGATTTACCTAAGTGCTGCCACACTTGTACGTATGCATTAGTTGTCGGAATTCTTCCTGGAGCAATTTTGAACGTACATCACCACACTTCGATTACCTCTCTCATTTTCTGCTGGTTATGCAACAACACACGGCACGTAAACATTGTCCGCCATATTGTATCTTTTCGAGCTTTCGACCTGGTACCATGACTTATGAATTACTGATGGATAGACTCGCCCTCGATGTTCATCTCGAGCCCCCATTCCTTAGACAATTTTCCGGGAATCCCTCCGTTTCTTTGGGGAATCCCTTGCGCATTGCAGAGTTATCAGCCATGCATTTCTGCATAGCGCTTGTCTGACTTCGATAGTCATTCATTGGACCGCCCTCTATCCGATTCATACTTTTTAAAATATTCGTCTCTAAACTTCATTTTCCCACACTTTCGACAGCCCCTATCTCCGTTATGAAGCGTTTGCGGACACATGTTTACTAAGACATTTTTGTTAGTTTTGGCATGTACTATCTACGGTTTAATTTATGACCATTACTTATTAAACACCCTGTATATATATATTGTAGATACATGATAATAAATTATTATAGGTTATCTAGTGGTGATTGGCATAGTTGTAATTTAAATAAAGTCAAGTCTGAGTTAAGAAACTACAACGCAAGATGTGAAATTGTGATATGTTGGAATGGCACGTGTTATTGTTTGTTTATGTAATCAAGTTACGCATGGTTGTGTTTTGATGTTTATGAAATACTGTCGAGACGCTAGCTCGCAGTATGATGTAAATAGAAATTAAGAAAAATTGATGTAAGCCTGAATTTCAGAAAGATGTAATGAAACCACTTTGTTAACACAAACATAATTTGGATATGGCATAATATTCAGATTCGCAAAGATTGACTGTCTGGGAATTCGGTCATGATGTGACAAGGTTTGCAACGAAAGTTTGACCAATAGTTGAGGTAACCAACGTCGAGACATGAAACGACGAATTCCATCGTCTGGAAAGAAGAATAAAAACCAGATCTACATTGGATCGAGGTCGGAGTTCCAGATCAGAGTTTAATACGAGAACTTGCAGTATTGAGATTTAGCGGTTACGAATATTACGAACTACCATCTTTCGATGGTTGGCTTCTAGTCGGCTATTTGTTATAAAGCCAAGCTGCCAGTACGAGCCTTAGTAGTTTTACATATTCAGTCGACGTGAGAGCAATATATTTCCATGGTCATCACCTAGGACTAAAGACCTTCGATTGTCTCAAGATCTGCCAACGTAGTCCAGAGAGGAACCCAGGATTTGAACATTCGTCGCACCAAGCAGCCAGAACATCTTAAGGTATGTGTACCTCAACTATAAGTGTTACTTGTGGTCAAATCTCCAGACACTTGAGTACTGTGATCTGAATTCATTAGGTCATATCTGCTAGTACAACACAATTGCACGTTACACTTTCTAATTGATCAGAATACATGAGATTTACAGATGAAGTGGAGTGTTTCTTTGAGTTACTGAATGATCCTCTCGCTAGTAACTAGATTTATTGAAACCTGCCCATTTCAGATAATGGGTAGAAGCAACTTATCCGCGTCACAACGCATTCATCCCCGAAAACTACAGGCACGACGCGAAGAGGTTGTGATGGTGGAGTATGCTGTGAGGCTTACACCTTATAACGATACCGAGATTCATTTTTCCACTATCCACTTCCATAACGGTGAATACACATGCATGTTACTGAATACATAAGTGTTACATGTGATTAAATCTCCATTACCTTTCGCAGAATTCATTAGGCCCTATCCACTATCAGTAACGGTAACACAGTACACATAATACAATACACATTTAATGTTATGGTGGAGTGCTGGAGTTCGATCCTAGTTAGGTCAATTTTTAGAATAACCCACCATTGAGATGGTGGAGGTATGCTGGGGGGCTTACGCCTCATAACGATCCCAAGAACACAATACACATTTAATGCCATCTTACATTACAATAAGTTAAACCTTACCGCCCACCCTTATCTTAAGTTAGTTAAATGCATTAAGTTTCAGGTAAAAATTTGTTTCGCAATTTTTTTAAAAAATCACCCATCCTTGCTTAAAGGTAGTATTGTTTGGTTTACTATAGACACCATAAAAATGTTGTCGTTAAAGATAATCATCGTGTTCCTCATCCGGTGATGAAGGATAATGGTAAACCAGCGACAATGTTCTCGAAATCGAGATTTTATTATTTAGATTTAGGGGTTTTGAAACACTTCGTCGAGTACAACCCAACGTATGGGGAGCAAAATGAAACAATGATAAGAGATAACATGTTAGGATTAAGATATAAGAAATATTTCATGGTACAATTTACGGATAAAAATTTTGAGTTGGAAGAACTAATTGGGTTAGGTTTCAGAAGGCATTTCTTGGCTACGATCACAGGAATTGTTGAAACAAATATGGTGTTACGCGAATCTTTTTTGCATTAAAGTCCAAGCAACATAATTACACGATATGTGCTGTTTTTAAATCACGTGGTGATCAGATAACGGTCAATAAATAGCTGGACCGATTTCGGAATAGATTCGATTGTACTCAAGCGATACAAATAGCTGGGTTAATACCAACAGTAGCTCAATATGAGAAAGAGGCAAAGATAATTGTTGTGAGTGATAGGTTATCCCTGGACTTGGTAGCATTTGCCGATTTGTTTAGACAACGCAATACTTGGATGTTTAAGTAAACACAAGGAACGGTCATACATGTAGATAATTGTAAATAAACTAGGCTAGGAATGAATAATATAATAATTTTTAGATTTTAGATATATATAGATAGTAACGTTTAGAATTAAGTGTACAATTATATTGGAATTACGTTAATAGTTTCGTTATTTTAGTATTAAGGTTAGGTTAGGATTATAGAATTAGGAAATATAAACTAGATATTTAAGTTGATTAGATAGTTAAGGTAATTTATTATTATTATGTATTAGGCTAAGAAAAGTACGAAAATTAGAATATAGAGAGTAGTGCTATGTCTCGAGGACATAGGTAATCGGATAGACAATAAATAACCTGGATAGATAGACAAACAGAAAATAGTAAAAAGAGTAAACATCAGGATTAAGAAGAATGACAGATAGAAGTAATTAAAAGAATTAAGATTAAGCATAAATGGAACTATAGAAAAGAATGGGGGAAAAATAATGCTATCAAGAAAGAAACACCTAGATTAAAATGAATACGAAAAGGCATGATAGAATGAAAATTAAGAATGGATGGAAATTAAGGTTTAACGAGTTAGCTAGCAGAAAATTAGAAAATAAATAATTGATTAAATAACATGGAAGTTTGGTGAACCTCTCGAAGGATTAAAGGCTAAGTAGGCAGGAAGTCACATTCTCTTGAAGTTGAGAGCTCCCTCGTGGCTAAGCGGTTAGCGTACGCGCCTTTGGCGTGGGAGACCCGGGTTCGATTCCCGGCGGGAGCTCATGTGGTTCGGATTCCACGTTAATCAGTAGGTTCACGTCTCATATAGCCTCGCTGCTGAACGGGACGCTAAACTAAAATCAACTCAACTCTCTTGAAGTTGAAGTTGGGGTATTCCACACCTCTGAGAATATTTATTTATAATGTTACATAAGTCTTCGGTGGTAGGAACAAGAAGAGACACAGAGGATGCCTCGTCTATCACTTGCAAAGCTTTTTTGTCTGAATCCAACCTATTTAGGGAAAGATCTAAAGAGTACAAAATTAGCATTTTAATTAAGTATAGGAGTAAGATTAAGTAAATTAGTGTAAAAAATAAAAGAAATGAAATTTAAAGAATAAGAGAAGTGATTTTTAGTAAAATAGAAAGGTAAAGTATGTTTTCATATCTACCGACATGCTAGGTTAGTTGAATGCCTAAGAAAAGTGTAATAATCTAGCTAATCATGGACACTTAATTGAATAAGGAATGAGAAAAGAGACGGAAGAGAGAGTGAAAGATCAGGATAGAAAGACAATAGAAAAATAAAAATAGTAATAGATAAAGAGAAAAATAGCATAGCATAAATTTACATCAAATGTGCACCACTGTAAATTTTATTCACCACTCCTGAGTTGTGAAAACAAGCTATTTCCGAGAATAATCCTAGAGAGGCTCAAAATATTGTGAGGATAATGACTTAAATACAAATGGAAGTTAGGAGTACAAGGTAAGATTTTGAGTTTTAAACTGTGTACTCAAGAGCACAGTTTATTAACTATCTATAGAAGATTGTTTGTATTTTCTAAAGATTATTTCTAAAACTATAAAAAAGCACTTTTTATTTAGACAATGAAATGTTCGTGAAGAGCCTCACAAATTGTGTTAGGTTAATAACAATTTCGGAGCAACGATTATTGGCAGTCAGCCATTTTATAGCTGAAGAATATCAAATCTTCGTATCTGGTTATTTTATCCTAATATTGTTCCAGATTATTTTTACATAACTAAATTAATTAACATTATCTATCCCTTTAAGTTCAACATTCTGCTGGTCTCAGTGGGTACAGGGCCTTTCCGACGAATTCTTTTCATTCCTCATGGTAATAGGTATGCAACTCCCATAAAGGAGGCTAACGGACCGGGGTTTATCTCTGGCATAGCAACCTGTAGAAAATTAATCAAAGTGCTTTGAAACCTGTGCGAAAACTCCGTTTTCGTTGTTTTCCCAATAAGCATATTTATAACCACAAATATATATGTGGGAGCTTGGTGGGTGAGTGGTAAAGTGTTCACTGAGCTTCTGGTGGACAACAACTGGTCCATCAGTTTTATCAAAATTCTCCAATTTCCTTCCACATTCACATTCCACCAATACTATCATAATTACTCAGTTTCATTATTCTTCCGTCCCCTTTACCCTACAGGGCATAATCATAAGACGTAAAACTAAAGAGAGAATTATTCCGTAAATATATTTATAACAATTAAAACCAAAAAAGAAAAAGAAAGTAAAGTTCCTATGTGCAAGATTTTTCTAAATTTATCAATCGTGGCCATCGTACGAAAAAAAAGCTATTCACTTGTAAGAGGAACAATTGTGTTAATAACTTCGCTGTTAAAGAAAAGATATAAGTAACCTTTCGTAAATATGTTTATTTCAGGTACGAGATGAATATCGAACAGACTATGATGGTGGAAGAGATGGTTATGGCAAGATAATCCAACAGAAAATTGGTAAAGTGGCCACAGGTAGCAGCACGGTTTTCTCAAGATGATGATAAGTGCTAAATAAGACCATGAAGAACAGAAGACTGTAC